>NC_053024.1:74240841-74367064 GCF_003073215.2 Triticum urartu | reverse complement strand
TCCTGAAAGCCGTCTTGGGAATATCTTGCTCACCGATTCGAATCTGATGATAACCCATGTGGAGATCAAGCTTGGAGAATACTTGAGCACCTTTGAGTTGTTCGAACAGCTCATTGATGTTGGGAAGTGGGTATTTGTTCTTGATGGTCTTCTTGTTCACTGGACGGTAATCAACACAAAGTCGGTCCGTTCCATCCTTCTTCTTCACAAAAAGAACACCACAACCCCACGGAGAAGAACTAGGCCGGATGAGACCCATTTTCTCTTGAATATCGAGTTGCTTCTTCAGCTCCTTCAACTCTTCAGGTCCGAGCTTGTAAGGACGTTTGCACACAGGTTCCGTGCCAGGCTCAAGATCAATAACGAATTCAACTGGCCGGTGCGGAGGCATTCCTGGAAGCTCTTCTGGAAAGACATCTTGATATTTGCAGACGACTGGAATTTGAGAGATAGCATCCAATTCACCCTTCTCATTGAGAGAAAATAGACGGATGGTATTATCCCGAGCGGCAAAGACAATAACATCCTCAGACGAATGAGTCAATTGAATCTGCCTGGCAGCACAATCAAGATGTGCCTTGTGCTTAGAAAGCCAATCCATTCCGAGAATAAGATCAATATCCGAGTTACCAAGAACAATTGGGGAAGAAAGGAACTTGTAGTCACCCAATGTGATAGTAACCTCCGGGACGCAGGTGTTAGCTGTCATCTGCTTGCCCGGTGACACAATTTGCAAGGAACTTTGCAGATACTGATAATCACACTCATACTTTGATGCAAAAGGTTTGGAAATGAAGCAATGCGATGCACCCGTGTCAAAAAGAACTTTTGCAAGAATATCATTAACAGGAAGGTTACCCATGATGACATCTGGTGAGTCCTCTGCCTGAGCTGCATTCACCATATTGACCTTGGCGAACTTGGGGTTATGCTTGACCACAGCTGTACTTGCCGATCTGACAGGAGGAGGAGGAAGACGCCTCTGGTTGAAACACTTGTTGGCATAGTGACCCTTCTGTTGGCACTTGTTGCACGTGACCTCTGAAAGCGGACGGTGGTACGGAGCACTCGATCTTGGAGCTTGAGACGAAGTCTTGTTCTGAAAGCCAGGGTTGGGTGGGTGGGAAGAACCACTGCCACCTTTGCTCTTCTGCTGATACGGCTGACGGAACGGAGGAGGAGGAAGCCAATACTTCTGCTGCTTGACCACTTGAGTAGAGGAAGAAGGAGTAACATCTCTGACTCGCTTCTTGAAAGCATCACACCTCAACTGAGCAGCCTCTTGCTTCAATTTCATGTTGTAGAACTCACCGTATCTCAAGGGCTCAAAGAGAACAAGAGCTAGCTGAATTTCTTCTCTGAGACCACCCCTGAACTGGTATATCATGCTCTTCTCATCAGGGACGTCCTGCTTGGCAAAGCGGGCGAGCTTCTGAAACAACTTGTTGTAGTCATAGACAGACAAAGAGCCTTGCTTCAGATTGCGGAATTCCTCACGCTTGCTTTCAACCACGCTCTGCGGAATATGATGAGCTCGGAAATCTCGACGGAAATCATCCCAAGTGATAACACGTCCACCTCGGGAATCCTTGTACTGCTGGAACCATTCTGCAGCTTGATCTTTGAGTTGGAAGGAAGCGAACTTGACAAAGTCCTCAGGCCTGACGTTACTGCACTCGAAATGCTTGCACAGATCCACAAGCCAATCGTCAGCATCGGTTGCCTCAACAGAATTGCTGAAAGTCTTTGGCCCGTTAGCAAGGAACTGGTTGAGTGAAGCAAAGTGATTCTGATTGCTGCCTTGATTCCCTTGGTTGCCTTGATTGCGCTCTTGGAGAATTTGCATGATCAACTGTGTGTTTGCATTGGTTGCGGCCATCACAGCTTGCCATGCCTCCAGAGGAGGTGGAGGTGGTGGAGGATCAGGATTCGGAGTCGTGCGCGTTGGAGGAGCCATCCTGAAGAGGTTGACCACCATTAGCACATTGACAGACAAATATTGAAGCTGAATCCAACGGAATGAAAATTGCAACATATAGTCTTCACATCCGAACAAAATGAACGAATGCATTCCTCTTGAAATGGTCACATATCCATAAATTGAGAAGCCACGTAGAATTAAGGTAGAGAAATAAATCAACAAGGTACGGATCAAGAACGAATAATCGCTAAGAAATCCCAATCTCAAACCAATATCCGTGGAAGAAGAACTAGAGCTACAAGAATTCCCACCTATGAAACTCCCGAACCTTTCTGGTTATGCAATCAGGTGTTGGGGATACAGGGGAAGCATAATATCTCACCCAAACTAGAAAATCCTACATCCAGCTGTATCCATCCTTCAACACATAACCAAGAAACCTTCGGAAACCATCTACATCAACTTTCGAAAAGCATCCGTTATACAAGTTATGGCGATACTCCCGAACTCCCGCCCCAGTACTGGGTGGCGTCGAGGTTATCTCACCAACGAACTGCATAAAAGAGATTTTCGATGTCGGCGTACTAAACTCAGGTATTCCAGAACTGCAACGATAAAATTATGATGACAACACCTCAGAGGTCAACTCCCCGGGACACTTCCACTAAACCCCTGACAGGAGGCACCAAGTCAATGTTCTCATCATAAAACCATCGGAACGATTCCAAGATACCCGCGTGATCCAAAAAAAAATTTAGTGAAATTTGAGAAGAGAAGAGTCAAAACTCTACGTCAGGATGCCTTACCAGAGCGATGAGGAGACCGGGAAGTAAAAAGAATTCCTAAACTCTCCGATATATAATTCCTAAATGACTCAAAACATTTTTCTAGACACAACTCGGCCGCTAAAAAAGATCAAGCAATGGGGCTCCTAAGGTCGGGGAAGGCTCTGATTACCAACTTGTCACACCCTCGATGCGACTATATCTCCCACGTGTCGAGGCACGACTTAGAGGCATAATCGCATTAAAGGCATATGTCGCAAGTTAGGCAATCTTCACAACATCCCATGTAATGTAAATAATAAAGGGGAGATAACATAGTTGGCTTACACTCGCCACGTAAATCAAGTACATAAATAACATTACATCATCCAAACACTCATGGCCCGACTACGGCGCCAAAATAAAAGAGAACCCAACATGCGACACGGTCCCAATCACCCCCAACTGGGCACCACTACTGATCATCGGGAAAGGAAACATAGTAACGTTGAGAGTCTTCGTCGAACTCCCACTTGAGCTCGTACGCGTCTCCTGGAGCGGAATCATCAGGCCCTGCATCTGGTGTAATAGTAATCTGTGAGCCACAAGGACTCAGCAATCTCGCACCCTCGCGATCAAGACTATTTAAGCTTATAGGTGAGGCAAGGTAAAATATGAGTGGAGCTGCAGCAAGCGACTAGCAAGTATGGTGGCTAACTTATTTGCAAAAGAGAGCGAGAAGAGGAGGCAAAGCGCGAGCGAGAAACTAGAGAACAACCTGCGCAAACATTACTCCAACACCGTGTCCACTTCCCGGACTCCGCCGAGAAGAGGCCATCACGGTAACACACTCGGTTGATTTATTTTAATTAAATTATGGTTCAAGTTATCTACAACCGGACATTAACAAATTCCCATCTGCCCATAACCACGGGCACGGCTTTCGAAAGTTCAAATCCCTGCAGGGGAGTCCCAACTTAGCCCATGACAAGCTCTCACGGTCAACGAAGGAATAGACCTCCTCCCAAGACGTTCCGATCAAACTCGGTATCTCGGTAATTCAAGACACTTCGACAGGTTAAAACAAGACCAGCAACACCGCCCGAATGTGCCGAGAAATCCCGATAGGAGCTGCACATATCTCTTTCTCAGGGCACACTCGGATGAGCGCTCCATACAACTACAACCAAACCTCGAGTTTCCCCGAGGGGGCGCTGCACAGGACTCTAGTTTGGACCAACACTCAGAGGAGCACTGGCCCGGGGGGGTTAAAATAAGATGACCCTTGGGCTCCGGAAACCCGAGGGAAAAAGAGGCTAGGTGGCAAATGGTAAGATCAAGGTTGGGCATTGCTGGAAAAGCTTTAATCAAGGCGAAATATCAAGGGGTTCCCATTATAACCCAACCGCGTAAGGAACGCAAAATCCGGGAACATAACACCGATATGACGGAAACTAGGGCGGCAAGAGTGGAACAAAACACTAGGCGAGAGGCCGAGCCTTCCACCCTTTACCAAGTATATATATGCATTAATATAACAAGATAAAATAATGATATCCCAACAAGTAAATAAATGTTCCAACAAGGAACGGCCTTCAATCTTCACCTGCAACTAGTAACGCTATAAGAGGGGCTGAGCAAAGCGGTAACATAGCCAATCAACGGTTTGCTAGGACATGGTGGGTTAGAGGTTTGACATGGCAATTTGGGAGGGTTGAAAGCAAATGGTAGGCATTGTAGCATTGGCATAGCAAAAGAGCGAGCAAACTAGCATAGCAAAGATAGTAGTGATTTCGAGGGTATGATCATCTTGCATGCACAGTTGTCAGAGTTGACTGGATCCTCGAAGGAAAACTCAACGGGCTCCTCGTTAGTGAACTCGTCTCCTGGATCTACCCAAACAAGACAAACAAGCAACAAGGATACAATCAACCACGTGCAAGACCAAGCAATATGATGCAATGATGATATGCTATGCGGGATGCGATGCGGGATGCAAAATGCAAGATATGACAGGAAAACCATGAAACTGGCCTCAACTTGGAAAACCAAGTGTGCCACTGGAAATATGAGACGAAATCACTTGAAAACGATATAAAGAACGCCGGAATCGGAGTTACGGTTTGGAAACGGCAAGCGATTCAAAAATGACACCGGTCTGCGATTTACAGCAAGTAGCCACCTAAATGCAATGAAATGAATATGCTACATCACCCAAACATGACAACAAAATATATGGCAGGGATGCACACAAGATGCTTAACAAAAGTCTAGCACTGAGCTACGGCTAATTCATCCATTAATAGGTTCAAACAAGCATGGAAAAAATGCATATGGCAAACAGATCTCAGACTTAGTGAAATCAACACTTGTCTGGAATTTCAGATCAGGTAGCCCTCTTTGGAGCATGAAAACTACATGCTACAGGACCTGAACATGGCAAAGTAAAGCATGGCATGGAGGTACTAAAGAGCTTAACAAAAGTCCCTTAGTGACCTTGAGCCAAAAGGGATCAGAAAATACAATTGCAAGCATGTGAATATAGCAAAAACATAATCAGTTTATAGACTTAATGGAAACTGACACATGCTGAAATATAACTCAAGTAAGCATGTTTACGAGCTCGATGCACTCACTACGGTGCAAGTCATGGCAAGACAAGCATACACCCATAAAGAAGGCACAAAATGCCAGCTAGACATGGCAAGAACAATAGCATAGCATGCACGGATCAACTACAACAACATTTGTAAAATTGCAAACAAGTTGACAATCTGCCCAGATTCACAAAGTAGCAAAAGTAGAGCTCAATTGACTCAAGCTAGGTTGCTCCATAATTGCAAACAAAGACATGGATGGATAGAGCACTACAAGATTAACAAAACATCCTTACTGATCATCCTCAAAAGAGGCACGGATCACTAGGAAACAACATGAACATATGGCATCATGAGATAAACAGGACCAGGACTTGGTGAAATCACTAAGTCCCTGAAAACAGACTTAGCAAGTGCACCACTTTGCAAGCTTGCACAAGTCACCACACACATCCTAAAAATACATGGGTTGCACCTCTGGAAAGATGACAAAACCCTTAACAAAACATATGTAGAGCATCAGGGCATAGCATGCACACATTAATCATGGCAAAAATGACAAAAGTGCTAAACGGAGTAGCAGATCTGACAATTAACTCAAGTAGCCCTCTTCTAACAGCATTTAGGGTATCAAGATGAACTCAAATGAAAATGATGCAATGGAATGAAATGATGTACTCTCTGAGATGAACATTTTGATATGCTATATGCATGAATCGGAGCTACGGATGCAAAGTTACGGAGCTGCGAACATGAGCACTTGGATCAGAATTTCTGGGGCTTAGAGAAAAAAAAGACCTAGGGTTTCACTGTTCACCGGATCCGGATCTGGGCATGGAAATCGAGGATCGCCGGGATCCCACCGGAGCTGACCCGGAGCTCGCCGGAGTCGGTCCGGGAAGGAGGAGGAGGAGTCGCCGGAGTGGCGGTGCTTGGCAGGGCGGCGGGAGGCGACGCGGGCGGCTCGGCGGCGCGCGGCGGAGCGGGGCGGCGCGGCGCGGCGCGGCAGGCGGCGGCGCGGCTGGCGGCAGGCGGCGCGTCGCGGTTGGGGAGGAGAAGGGCGGCGGGCGGCACGGCTGAGGAGGCGGCGGCCCGGTAGGCGGCGGCGGGGGCCCGTCCTGGGCCGAACGGGCCTCGGCGGCGGCGCGGCTGACGTGCCACGTGGCGGTGCGCGATTCGCGGTGGCGGGGAAGCGGACGCGTCCGGCCGGATTCGGACGTGTCCGGCCGGTGCGGGGGCGAAATTTAGGGTTTGAAGAGGACGGGATTCGGGATATTTCGAGAGGGACCTATTTATAGGCATAGGAGGAGTTAGGAGAGTCCAAATGAGGTGCGGTTTTTGGCCACGCGATCGTGATCGAACGATATAGATGATGGAGCATGGTTAGGTGGGTTTTGGGCCAAAATAGAGGGGTGTTGGGCTGCAACACACACGAGGCCTTTTCGGTCCCTCGGTTAACCGTTGGAGTACCAAACGAAGTCCAAATGATAGGAAACTTGACATGCGGTCTACCGGTAGTAAACCAAGGCCGCTTGGCAAGTCTCGGTCCAATCCGGAAATTTTTAATCCCCACACACGAAAGAAAGCTAGAAATGACCACTGGAGGAGAACGGAGCGCCGGAATGCAAAACGGACAACGGGGAAAATGCTCGAATGCATGAGACGAACACGTATGCAAATGCAATGCACATGATGACATGATATGAGATGCATGACAATGACAACAACGCACGGAGACAAAGACCCGAACCCGAGAATATAAATATAACTTAACACCGGAAACGGCAAGAGTTGGAGTACAAATAGGGAAAGTTACATCCGGGGTGTTACATAACGGGATTACATAATTAGGAGAATGATGTGATGGACAAGACCCAATCCTAAGACTAGCACAAGATCGTGTAGTTCGTTTGCTAAAGCTTTTCTAATGTCAAGTATCATTTCCTTAGACCATGAGATTGTGCAACTCCCGGATACCGTAGGAGTGCTTTGGGTGTGTCAAACGTCACAACATAACTGGGTGGCTATAAAGGTACACTACAGGTATCTCCGAAAGTGTCTGTTGGGTTGGCACGAATCGAGACTGGGATTTGTCACTCCGTGTAAACGGAGAGGTATCTCTGGGCCCACTCGGTAGGACATCATCATAATGTGCACAATGTGACCAAGGAGTTGATCACGGAATGATGTGTTACGGAACGAGTAAAGAGACTTGCCGGTAACGAGATTGAACAAGGTATCGCATACCGACGATTGAATCTCGGGCAAGTACAATACCGCTGGACAAAGGGAATTGTATACGGGATTGATTGAATCCTCGACATCGTGGTTCATCCGATGAGATCATCGTGGAACATGTGGGAGCCGACATGGGTATCCAGATCCCGCTGTTGGTTATTGGCCGGAGAGTTGTCTCGGTCATGTCTGCATGGTTCCCGAACCCGTAGGGTCTACACACTTAAGGTTCGGTGACGCTAGAGTTGTTATGGGAAATTGTATGTGGTTACCGAAGGTTGTTCGGAGTCCCGGATGAGATCCCGGACATGACGAGGAGCTCCGGAATGGTCCGGAGGTGAAGATCGGTATATTGGACGAAGGGTATTGGAGCCCAAAATTGTTCCGGGGGTACCAGGTGATGACCAGCGTGTCCGAAAGGGGTTTCGGAGGCCCCGGCAAGCGTTGGGGGGCCTTATGGGCCAAGGGGAGAGGGCACATCAGCCCACTAAGGGGCTGAGCGCCCCTCCCACCCCATATCACGTAACCAGCAGAGGTGGGGGCGCCACCCCTAGGGCAGCCACCCCTCCCGGCTTGGGGGCAAGTTTCCTAGGGGGTGGGGGTGCCCAAACCCATCAAGGGTTTCCCCTGTGGCCGCCGCCCCTCCCCTAGGGAACCCTAGGGCGCCTCCCCCTCCTCCCTTCCCCCTATATATAGTGAGGGAGAGATAGGGCAGCCGCACCCTTCCCCTGGCGCAGCCCTCTTCCTCCTCCAACACCTCATCCTCCTCCGTAGTGCTTGGCGAAGCCCTGCCGGAGAACCACGAGCTCCATCACCACCACGCCGTCGTGCTGTCGGAGTTTTCCCTCAACTTCTCCTCTCACCTTGCTGGATCAAGAAGGAGGAGACGTCTCCCAACTGTACGTGTGTTGAACGCGGAGGTGCCGTCCGTTCGGCGCTAGGATCATCGGTGATTTGGATCACGATGAGTACGACTCTATCAACCCCGTTCACTTGAACGCTTCCGCTTAGCGATCTACAAGGGTATGTAGATGCACTCTCCTTCCCCTCGTTGCTAGATTACTCCATAGATTGATCTTGGTGATGCGTAGAAAATTTTAAATTTCTGCTACGATCCCCAACAGTCCAAGGTTCCGCCAGCCCCGAAGAACCAAGTCCGGCACCGGTCTGGCCAGTTCATTGTCTCTATGAATGACCTTTCATGGCTGCTTTCTGACACAACATATTGACATCAATCAAAAAACAGAATTGGCTTGTGACAGGAGGCTCTTTAGGCAACACAGTACAAAGTCCAAATGTTTTGAAAGATTGTTTCACATGCTAGGCGCTCTCCTGTTTAACAGATTAACCAGCTGCTAAGACCACCTCTTTGACACATATTCCGATGACGTCTGTTTTGAAATCAACAAAATCCAAGGCTGGAGCAGGGGCAAAAATGGCCCTCCTGAACGTAAATATTGCTTGTTGGGATTACATGCATGGGCGATCTGGACAACTCGTAATGATTTAGGTTTCCGTAACCGGTTTTCCATTCCCCCTGATCAGGCACTTCCATGGCTTTTTCTTCTTTTTTCTTCTTCTTATTTATTTCTCCTCTTCTTCCTCTCCTCTTCTTCTTCTTTCTTCCTCTTCTTATTTTCCTTTTTCCTCTCATTCTTTTTCTTCTTCTTCCTTTCCTAGCTAGATATATAAAACTTTTCTAAAAATGTAACTTTTGCATACATACATGGGAAAATAATATTATCGGGGAGGGGGTAGGTCGAACCCCCCCCCCCTCGTGTTGAAGTTATCGGGACACGGGGTATATCGACAACGACATATCCGATAAAAAATAAGAAGACGGAGAAGAAATAAAAAGAGGAGAAGAAGAAAGGAATAGAGGAGAAGATCGAAGAAAAAAAGAAAAAAAAAGAGGAGAAGAAGACTCTATTTTTTTCTTCTTCTCCTCTATTCCTTTCTTCTTCTCCTCTTTTTTTCTTCTTTTTTCCTTTTCTTATTTATTTCTCCTCTTCTTCCTCTCCTCTTTTTCTCCTTTCTTCCTCTTCTTATTTCCTTTTTCCTCTCATTCTTTTTCTTCTTCTTCCTTCTTAAAAATACATGAAGTAGTATTGCTTGCTTTTTTAAAAATAATGTTCAAAAATAAAAGTAGTATTGCTTCCTTTTTCCTCTCATTCTTTTAAAATAAGGTTTTGCCTAATTCATTGTTCATATGAATATACAAACATTTGCATATTTACAATAAATAATATCACCAAAAAATTATATGAACAGAAAAAAATCCTAATTTTTCTAAAAATCTATCTTTTGCATATATACATGAATATATATATATACACACACACAGAGAGAGAGAGAACATATATACATACATATATACATTTTTATAAAAATGCAAAAAACAGAAAATCTAAAAAAAGGACATATAAACAGATATACACACATACATATACTCATACATATACATATAATCAGGAAAAAACATCTATATATATATATATGCAAAAAAAGGGAGGAAGAGGGGGGCGGTGCCGGCTCTGACCAAATGGATGAGTCATGGCGTGGTCGGGGCAGGGCGAGGCAGAGGCGACGGCGGCGTGGTCGGGGCAGGGCGACGGCGGCATGTGGTCGGGGCAGGGCGCGCGAGGTAGAGGCGACGGCGGCGCGGGGCAGCTGGGCGACGACGACGTGGTCGGGGCAGGGGCGCGCGGCGTGGTCGGGGCGGGCCGCCGGCGGTAGGACTGGGCATTCGGTTACACCGAACCGATCGGTTCGGTACCTCGGTTAATTTTGGAATTCGGTTTACAGATTTTACTGACCGATCGATATTCTGAGAAACCAATAACCGAGAGTTTGGTCCACCGACGATTCGGTTCGGTCGTCGGTATAACCGAAGAGAGCCAACATGGGCGCCGCTAGACGCAGGCCTGTGGAAGCTATGGCCACCTGGCGCCGCTGGTCGCCGCCGCGTGGGAGCTATGGGCGCTGCGCGCGCTGCCGTATGGGAGATACTCGTTGGAGCCGGCCGGCCGCAGCCTGGAGCTGGGCAAATCCGCAACGGCGGCGCTGCGTGATGTGGCTCAACTCTGGAGCGCATTAGGATAAGCTGCAGCTACTGTGCCTGCACGTGGATGATAAAAGGGTAGGAAAAGGCTTCATTTTTTTTAACTAGGAAAAGGCTTCGTGTGGTGGTGTTGGATGGTCTGTCTCACATGGATGGGCTATTGGGCTTTGTACGGTCTTTAGTATGGCACAGTAGTATTTCAGTCAGTTCGGGGATTCGGTTAACAAACTCCAACAACCGAATTCACCGAGCTATATTCGGTTTCTGCCATTTGCCAACCGAGCTAACAACCGAATTCTCCGTGCTCGATTTTTTCGGCTTCGGTTTTGGTTTTTTCAGCTCCGGTCTTCGGTTCTCGGTTTTTATGCCCACCCCTAGCTGGCGGCGTGCTTGGGGCAGGCCGGCGACGACGTCGACGAGGCAGCAGAGGGTGGCGACGGTGTCGACGGGGTGAGCTCGATCGGGCAGCCTGGCGTCGTCGTCGGGCGAACTGATGCAGATGATGTCTGAAAAACGCCAAGTGCTTTCTTATATACTGAGAGCATTGGTCCCGGTTCGTGGCACCAACCGGGACCAATGCCACCCTTTAGTCCCGGTTGGTGGCACCAACCGGGACCAAAGGCCTCTTTTCAGCAGCCCAAAGGGCGGGAAGCGGTGGCCTTTGGTCCCGGTTGGTAGCACCAACCGGGACTAAAGGGTGGCATTGGTCCCGGTTGATGCCACGAACCGGTACCAAGACCTTGTGCTGGAACTGGCGCGGTGCGGTGGGATGTTTAGTCCCACCTCGCTAGCCGAGAGGCTTCGACAGTGGTTTATAAGCGCTGCTGCGCTAACCACTTCGAGCTCCTCTCAAATGCAGGCTTACGGGGCTAAAGTCATTTTATCTGCCTGTGGGCCTACTGGGCCTCCTGCGGGCCTGAATCCTGGCCCATGGTAGGGTTTCTAGTCGTATTCAGGCCGTGGGGGCCCAGTAGGTGGCACTTTTTTTGTTTTTTTGTTTTCTTTGTTGCTTTATTTATTTTATTTTGTTTCTACTTACAACAAAATACTTAATGTTGCTATTTTTATTTTTTCCAGTTTTTTTGTTTTGTTTTTTGCATTATTTATTTTTCTTTTGTTTCTTGCTTTATTTTTTAATTCTTATTGCTTTTAGGTCAGAAAAATTATAAACTTTCTGTTAGTGCCATTAGTTTTCAAATTTGAATAGTTAAAATTTGAATTCTTTGAAATTTGTGTGAATCACAAGTTTGTGATTAACTTTACTATAAAAATAGTTTTTTCCAGTTTTTTGTTTTGTTTTTTGCATTATTTATTTTCTTTTGTTTTTTGCTTTAATTTTTAATCTTTTTTGCTTTTCGGTTAGCAAAATTATAAACTTTCTGTTAGTGCCATTAGATTTAGAAAAATTATAAACTTTCTGTTAGTGCCATTAGTTTTCAAATTTGAATAGTTAAAATTTGAATTCTTTGATATTTGTGTGAATTCACAAGTTTGTGATTAACTTTACTATAAAAATAGTTTTTTCCAGTTTTTTTGTTTTGTTTTTTGCATTATTTATTTTCTTTTGTTTTTTGCTTTATTTTTTAATTTTTTTTGCTTTTAGGTCAGAAAAATTATAAACTTTTTGTTTGTGCCATTAGTTTCAAATTTGAATAGTTAAAATTTGAATTGTTTAAAATTTGTGTGAATCACAAGTTTGTGATTAACTTTACTATAAAAATAGTTTTTTCCTGTTTTTTGTTTTGTTTTTTGCATTATTTATTTTCTTTTGTTTTTTGCTTTAATTTTTAATTCTTTTTGCTTTTAGGTTAGCAAAATTATAAACTTTCTGTTAGTGCCATTAGTTTTAGAAAAATTATAAACTTTCTGTTAGTGCCATTAGTTTTCAAATTTGAATAGTTAAAATTTGAATTCTTTGAAATTTGTGTGAATCACAAGTTTGTGATTAACTTACTAAAAAATGAGCATTGATGCGCTTACAGAGAAAATTCAACCTAAATTCATAGTACATTTCTATGAATTTCAGAGAAATTCACTCTGAATTTAGGTTTTCAAATACTTTGTCAGGCACAGCATTCTCAGCCTTCCACTACAGCAATTCCAGTACGGTACCGAGCTTTGTGTTGCCATCTTCGCAATTGGGGTACATCCCTTTTTTATGATCCTCTAACATGCGATCGAACTTCAGCTTATCCTTTTGACTTTCGCATTGCGTCCTTGCATCGACAATGACCCGGCGGAGATCATCATCATCGGGCACATCGCCTGGTTCCTCATGATCTTCAGCAGCTTCCCCCATTGCAGCATCATTGGGCACATCGTCTGGTTCCTCTTGATCTTCAGCAGCTTCCCCCGTTGTAGCATCATCGTATTCAGGGGGCACATAGTTGTCATCATCCTCTTCTTCTTCACCGTCTTCCATCATAACCCCTATTTCTCCGTGCCTTGTCCAAACATTATAGTGTGGCATGAAACCATTGTAAAGCAGGTGGGTGTGAAGGATTTTCCGGTCAGAGTAAGACTTCGTATTCCCACATTTAGGGCATGGACAACACATAAAACCATTATGCTTGTTTGCCTCAGCCACTTCGAGAAAATCATGCACGCCCTTAATCTACTCGGAGGTGTGTCTGTCACCGTACATCCATTGTTGGTTCATCTACGTGCATTATATATAATTAAGTGTGTCAAAAACCATTACAGAACATCATGAATAGATAATTAAGTGACCAAATTAATAGAAGTTCATCATCACATTAAAACCAAAGTACATACATAGTTCTCATCTAACAACATATAGCTCTCCAGAGCATCTAATTAATTAAACCATACATTGAAACTATGTAAAACATTTCAATGCGAAAACAAATGCGATCATAATCGCAACTAAGGTAACAATTGATCCAACGGCATAATGATACCAAGCCTAGGTATGAATGGCATATTTTCTAACCTTTCTCATCTTCAACCGCATTGCATCCATCTTGATCTTGTGATCATCGACGACATGCGCAACATGCAACTCCAATATCATCTTCTCCTCCTCAATTTTTTTTATTTTTTCCTTCAAGTAATTTTTTTCTTCTTCAACTAAATTTAACCTCTCGACAATAGGGTCGGTTGGAATTTTTGGTTCAACTACCTCCTAGATAAATAAAATCTATGTCACGTTGGTCGGCATAATTGTCATAAACAATAAATGAACCAAATAGTTATAAAAAGATAATATATACCACATCCGAATCATAGCCAGGACGAGGGCCGATGGGGGCGGATACCAAAACCATCGCACTATATAATAACAAGAAATAATAAAAGTAAGAAAATTAGACAAGTATCTATCTAAAGTAAGAATTTTTTTTTCTTTCAGAAAGAAGATAAGAACAAGAGGCTCACCACGGTGGTGCCGGCGACGAGATCGGTGCGGGTGATCGATGGTGGTGAAGACGGGAGTGGGACGTGACTGGCCACTAAACCTAGACAAATCTCGAGGGAAATGGAGCTTTGAGGTCGATCTTCGAGAGGAGAAAGCTTAACTAGTGTGGCTCGGGCATTTCATCGAACACCTCATGTGCATAGGGGGTGAGCTAGAGCACCACAAAGCCCTCCCCTCGCCGGCCAGAGAAAAACACAGCACTGGGGTGCTCTACTCGCGAGCGAGGGGTATATATAGGCACCTCATTGGTCCCGGTTCGTGGCATGAACCGGGACTAAAGGGAAGCCTATGGTCCCGGTTCAAGCCACCAACCGGGACCAATGGTGGTGGGCCAGGAGCGAGGCCCATTGGTCCCAGTTCGTCCCACCAACCGGGACCAAAGGGGCATGACGAACCGGGACCAATGCCTCCACGAGGCCCGGCAGGCCCCTGGCCTCACGAACCGGGACCAATGCCCCAATGGGTCCCGGTTCTGGACTGAACCGGGACTAATGGGCTGACCCGGCCTGAACCAAAGCCCTCTTTTCTACTAGTGTCGTATGGTTGGAATAGTTGTTTATTTATTACTAAACAGAGAACCTAAGATCTATGGATCCTCATCCACTTGCTAATCTTTTTAAGAGATCCAATTATGATGAACCAGTTGCTAGTGAGTTTTGTGCACTAGATTATCTTTATGAAGTTTTCCTTGAAATTCATGAATCTGAAAAGTGTGATGAATTACTTTATGAAGCGATTCACGATAGATCTTTGAATAAAAAGCATGATTGCAATGATTTTATTATAAATTCTATTTATTCAAATTGTGCTAATAATATGCAAAACCCTAAGCTTGGGGATGCTAGTTTTGCTATGTCCTCTACTTGTTGCAATGATCATGATTGGGGTGATTCTTCTTTTGATCTTAAAAATTTATTTACTCCCCAAGATGATTATGAGATTTATAATAGTGTTTGCAATAATAGTGAAAGTGGGTTTGTAAGAGTGTCAACTTTAGATCCCACATATTTGGATAATGTTCAATCTTATGAAGTTTTTGATAAAAGTGGGTTTGAAAAGGTCATGACTTTAGTTAATGTTAATCCCACTATTTTGGAGAAGTGTCAACTTTGCATGCATGTGGATCGTGTTGAAAATATTTTATGTGATAGCTATTTTGTTGAATTTTCTTATGATCCTACATGTAATTATTACGAGAGAGGAAAATATGGTGGTAGAAATTTTCATGTTACTAAATTACCTCTCGTTATGTTGAGATTGCTATTGTTTCTTTCCACTTCCTTGCATATGCTAGTTTTTGCTTGCCTTGATAATTTGTTTGCCTATAAGATGCCTATGCATAGGAAGTATGTTAGACTTAGATGTGTTTGTCACGTGTTTTATGATGCTCTCTTTGTGCTTCAATTCTTGTCTTTCATGTGAGCATCATTGAAATATTATGCCTAGCTATAAGGCTTTAAAGAAAAGCGCTTGTTGGGAGACAACCCAATATTACTCCTTGATGTTATTTAATAAATAATTTATTTAGCCTCTGTTTTGGTTGTGTTTTTTTGTGTTTAATTAGTGTTTGTGCCAAGTAGAACCGTTGGGAAGACTTGGGGAAAGTCTTGTTGAACTTGCTATAAAAAAACAGAAACTTTAGCGCTCACGAGAACTGCTGTCATTTTTATTTGGAGAGTGCTATTTAGTTAATTCTTTTTGAATATGATTAATATATAAATTCCTCACGTCCAGAAATATATTTAGAATTTTTGGGGTTCCAGATCTTGCGCTAGCTACAGATTACTACAGACTGTTCTGTTTTTGACAGATTCTGTTTTTTGTATGTTGTTTGCTTATTTTGATGAATCTATGGCTAGTAAAATAGTTTATAAACCATAGAGAAGTTGGAATACAGTAGGTTTAACACCAATATAAATAAATAATGAGTTCATTACAGTACCTTGAGGTGGTCTTTTGTTTTCTTTCGCTAATGGAGCTCACGAGTTTTCTACTTTAAGTTTTGTGTTGTGAAGTTTTCAAGTTTTGGGTAAAGATTTGATGGATTATGGAATAAGGAGTGGCAAGAGCCTAAGCTTGGGGATGCCCATGGCACCCCCAAGATAATCTAAGGACACCTAAAAGCCAAAGCTTGGGGATGCCCCGGAAGGCATCCCCTCTTTCGTCTACTTCTATCGGTAACTTTACTTGGAGCTATATTTTTATTCACCACATGATATGTGTTTTGCTTGGAGCGTCTTTTATGATTTGAGTCTTTGCTTGTTAGTTTACCACAATCATCCTTGTTTTACACATCTTTTGAGAGAGCCATACATAATTTGGAATTTGATAGAATACTCTATGTGCTTCACTTATATCTTTTGAGCTCTATAGTTTTACTCTAGTGCTTCACTTATATCTTTTGAGTTTTATAGCTTTGCTCTAGTGCTTCACTTATATCTTTTAGAGCACGGTGGTGGATTTGTTTTATAGAAACTATTGATCTCTCATGCTTCACTTATATTATTTTGAGAGCCTTAGTAGCATGGTAATTTGCTTAATAATAATATGCTTGGTATGCAAGATTAATAATAAAACTTTCTTATGAGTGTGTTGAATACTAAGAAAAAATTGATGCTTGATAATTGTTTTGAGATATGAGGATGGTGATATTAGAGTCATGCTAGTTGAGTAGTTGTGAATTTGAGAAATGCTTGTGTTAAAGTTTGTGATTCCCGTAGCATGCACATATGGTGAACCGTTATGTGATGAAGTTGGAGCATGATTTACTTATTGATTGTCTTCCTTATGAGTGGCGGTCGGGGACGAGCGATGGTCTTTTCCTACCAATCTATCCCCTTAGGAGCATGCGCGTAATACTTTGCTTTGATAACTTCTAGATTTTTGCAATAAGTATATGAGTTCTTTTTGACTAATGTTGAGTCCATGGATTATACGCACTTTCCTTACTTCCACCATTGCTAGCCTCTCTAATACCGCGCACTTTTCGCCGGTGTCATACACCCACCAAATACCTTCCTCAAAACAGCCACCATACCTACCTATCATGGCATTTCCATAGCCATTCCGAGATATATTGCCATGCAACTTTCCACCGTTCCGTTCATTATGACACGCTCCATCATTGTCATATTGCTAGCATGATCATGTAGTTGACATCGTATTTGTGGCAATGCTACCGTTCATAATTCTTTCATACATGTCACTCTTGATTCATTGCATATCCCGGTACACCGCCGGAGGCATTCATATAGAGTCATATTTTGTTCTACGTATTGAGTTGTAAGAAAAATAAAAAGTGTGATGATCATCATTTTTAGAGCATTGTCCCAAGTGAGGAAAGGATGATGGAGACCATGATTCCCCCACAAGTCGGGATTAAACTCCGGACGAAAAAAAGAGGGCATTAAAAAAGAGAAGGCCCAAACAAAAAAATGAGACAAAAAGAGAGAAGGGACAATGTTACTATTCTTTTAACACACTTGTGCTTCAAAGTAGCACCATGATCTTCATGATAGAGAGTCTCTCATTCTGTCACTTTCATATACTAGTGGGAATTTTTCATTATAGAACTTAGCTTGTATATTCCAATGATGGGCTTCCTCAAAATGCCCTAGGTCTTCATGAGCAAGCGAGTTGGATGCACACCCACTTAGTTTCTTTTGTTGAGCTTTCATATACTTATAGCTCTAGTGCATCCATTGCATGGCAATCCCTACTCACTCACATTGATATCTATTGATGGGCATCTCCATAGCTCGTTGATACGCCTAGTTGATGTGAGACTATCTTCCCCTCTTTTTGTCTTCTCCACAACCACCATTCTATTCCACATATAGTGCTATATCCATGGCTCATGCTCATGTATTGCGTGAAGATCGAAAAAGTTTTGAAAATGTCAAACGTATGAAACAATTGCTTGGCTTGTCATCAGGGTTGTGCATGATTTAAATACTTTGTGTGGTGAAGATAGAGCATAGCCAGACTATATGACTTTGTAGGGATAACTTTCTTTGGCCATGTTATTTTGAGAAGACATAATTGCTTTGTTAGTATGCTTGAAGTATTATTGTTTTTATGTCAACATGAACTTTTGTCTTGAATCTTTTGAATCTGAATATTACCACAATTAAGAAGATTTACATTGAAATTATGCCAAGTAGCACTTCACATCAAAAATTCTGTTTTTATCATTTACCTACTCGAGGACGAGCAGGAATTAAGCTTGGGGATGCTTGATACGTCTCCAACGTATCTATAATTTTTGATTGCTCCATGTTATATTACCTACTATTTTGGACTATATTGGGCTTTATTTTCCACTTATATTATTTTTGTGACTAACCTATTAACCGGAGGCCCAGCCCAGAATTGCTGTTTTTTGCCTATTTCAGTGTTTCGGAGAAACAGAATATCAAACGGAATGAAACCTTCGGGAACGCGATTTTCTCATCAGATAAGACCCAGGAGACTTGGACCCTCCGTCAAGAAAGCCACGAGGCGGTCACGAGGGTGGAGGGCGCCCCCCCCCTAGGGCGCGCCCCCCTGCCTCATGGGGCCCTCGAAGCTCCACCGACGTACTCCTTCCTCCTATATATATCCACGTACCCCCAAACGATCACAAATGGAGCCAAAAACCTAATTCCACCGCTGCAACTTTCTGTATCCATGAGATCCCATCTTGGGGCCTGTTCCGGAGCTCCGCCGGAGGGGGCATCGATCACGGAGGGCTTCTACATCATCATCCAAGCCTCTCGATGAAGTGTTAGTAGTTTACTTCAGACCTACGAGTCCATAGTTAGTAGCTAGATGGCTTCTTCTCTCTTTTTGGATCTCAATACAATGTTCTCCCCCTCTCTCGTGGAGATCTATTCAATGTAATCTTCTTTTTGCGGTGTGTTTGTTGAGATCGATGAATTGTGGGTTTATGATCCAGTCTATCTATAAATAATATTTGAATCTTCTCCAAATTCTTTTATGTATGATTGGTTATCTTTGCAAGTCTCTTCGAATTATCATTTTGGTTTGGCCTACTAGATTGGTTGTTCTTGCCATGGGAGAAGTGCTTAGCTTTGGGTTCGATCTTGCGGTGTCCTTTCCCAGTGACAGAAGGGGCAGCAAGGCACGTATTGTATTGTTGCCATCGAGGATAACAAGATGGGGTTTTTATCATATTGCATGAAACTGTCCCTCTAAATCATGTCATCTTGCTTAAGGCGTTACTCTGTTTTTAACTTAATACTCTAAATGCATGCTGGATAGCGGTCGATGAGTGGAGTAATAGTAGTAGATGCAGGCAGGAGTCGGTCTACTTGTCTCGGACGTGATGCCTATATACATGATCATACCTAGATATTCTCATAACTATGCTCAATTCTATCAATTGCTCAACAGTAATTTGTTCACCCACCGTAGAATACTTATGCTCTTGAGAGAAGCCACTAGTGAAACCTATGGCCCCCAGGTCTCTTTCTCATCATATCAATCTCCATCACTTTATTATTGCTTTGGTTTTACTTTGCCTTTTACTTTTCACTTTGCATCTCTATACCAAAAATACCAAAAATATTATTTATCATCTCTATCAGATCTCACTTTCGTAAGTGACCGTGAAGGGATTGACAATCCCTAAGCGCGTTGGTTGCGTTGAGCTATTGTTTTTGTGTAGGTACGAGGGACTCGCGCGTAGCCTCCTATTGAATTGGTACCTTGGTTCTCAAAAACTGAGGGAAATACTTACGCTACTTTGCTGCATCATCCTCTCCTCTTCGGGAAAATCCAACGCGGTGCTCAAGAGGTAGCAGTCCTCTCCTCTGACTTCGGCTTCATCCTCTCCCAGTTCCTTTTTGAATTTGTGTGTTGATCCACGAACCAGAATTAAGTTTATCTATTTCTGAATTCCTAATGTTATCTCTTGAGTTCATGTGTCGCGCATGTATTGCAATGCAACATTTCATTTCTAAGTTCTGAACCTGAATTTTGTGCCACACTCCATCTCCTCTCATGCATCTCCCCTTAATCATGGTCGTGGTGGTGTCAGGCCCGATCCAGAGGAAGACATGGCCTGTGTTTCTATGGCAGTGGCCGGAGACTCCAATGCGGAGACGCGTAATTAACGGCCGCACGGACCAGCACGTGTAGTGGCAGACGTACAACTGCTGCCTGCACAAGCGGATGGCACCCGGGGAGCCGTGGGCCGACCTCTAGCTATTGTGGTGCACTGTAGGCAGATTTACCCTCAACGAGTTATGCCTGAACACGTGTATCTGTTGGATTGATCTGTCGGTTTAAAAGGAAAAGACAGTCAAATAACCATAAAAGAGAAAGAAAGGGGGAGGCCCACAACCTCGTGTGTAACGATAGCGCCTTGATCAGGGGAGCCCAAAAATCAACTAAGGATTTTGGTCACTACTCATATAAAAGGAAAGGGGGCTTTCGGGAACATTGAGTACACACGTCCAGATATTGTTCCCTAGCCCTCAAAAGTCTACCCCAATCTGATCTGGGGAGCTGCTGCAACGGCGGGAAGACCTAGCCATCTACTTCGACTACATCATCGATTCATCTTGCCTGCATCGAGCAGGCGATCATGTCAATTTCTGTGACTTGTAATGATCCCTACACTAGTAGAAAAAGGGGCTTTTGTCCCGGTTGGTAAGGCCCTTTAGTCCCGGTTTTCGAACCGGGACTAAAGGGTCGGTACTAATGCCTCTCCCCTTTAGTCCCGGTTAAAGGGCGCGGCCACGTGGAGCTCCACCTTTAGTCCCGGTTGGTAACACCAACCGGGACTAAAAAAAATTTTATGATTTTTTTTGAAAAAAAATTAATTTTTTTTTTATTTTCAAAGTTTTGAATTATTTTAACCTCTAGTGTATAATCATCACCCCTCATCACTGCTCAATTTATCCTCTAATCACCCCTCATCATTCCAAATCATCTAACTTTCCGAACGGTCACCCATCCTCCCACTCCCCCAGCCTGAGCACGCTCATCATTCCAAATCATCTAACTTCCCGAACGGTCACCCATCCTCCCACTCCCCCAGCCTGAGCACGCTTAACTTTCGGGTTCTATTCTCTCTCGTTTCCAAGTCTGCACTTGTTGTTTTCCTGACAATAGTAAGATGTCAATCCTATTAACCTTCATGAATTTTGCTTGAGCATGAAGTGACACATTTCACTGTTTGAGTTTGAAACTATTGTTTTAAAAAACAATAATTATTTAGTAACACTAATATTTCTTGAATAATTAGTTTGACCATTGTTTGACCACAGTTTGACCAGATTTGACCAAAATTCAAAATAACTAAAATAATTATTTAGTAACACTAATATTCTAGAATAATTAGTTTGACCATTGTTTGACGACAGTTTGACCACTGTTTGACCAGATTTGACTAGTAATTTTTTTGATTTTTTCCACTCTAGATCTTAAAAGCCCCGTAACTTTTTTTCTGTTAGGTTTTTGAGGATTTTGAAAATGTTTAACGGGGTTCCCCCAATTAAATTCGGATGTAACTTTTCGAGTAGATGATTTTTCATATAAATTTTTTTTAATCCGAGTTCGTATGCAAAAGTTATGCCCATTTTACAAATTCCAGAGAGATTTTGCAAATAAAGTCGAAATTCATATTTGTAAATTTTTCCAACAAGTAGACCACATATCACATGGGAAACTTATTTTATTTTATTTTTTTTACATTTCCATCATTTTCTTTTGTTTTTTCTAAAACTAAAAAGGCGGTCCACCGGGGGGAGTTTGAAAATGGGACCTTTAGTACCGGTTCGTGCCATGAACCGGTACTAATGCCTCAAAACCCATTAGTACCGGTTGGTGGCACCAACCGGTACTAAAGGTCTAACCTTTAGTCCCGATTGGTGCCACCAACCGGGACTAATGGGCATCGCACCCTTTAGTTCCGGTTCGTGGCACGAACCGGGACTAATGCCATAGCCGCACGAACCGGGATAAATGCTCACATTAGTCCCGGTTCTTGACTGAACCGGGACTAATGGGCTGACCCGGCCTGGACCAAAGCCCTGTTTTCTACTAGTACTAAACCCTTCTCTGTTTTTTGTTTTAGGTGTTCTATATGCAATCAGATCATGTTCATGGCATCCTAGTGATGCAAATATTCTAACAGTGTCGTAATTCCATCCTACTCCATCGGTATCCTTTTAGTTTGCATATAAGATTTGGTCAAAGTCAAACTTTGTTAACTTTGACTAAGTTTATAGAACAAAAATACCAAGATCCACAATATGAAATCAATATTGTTAGATGCATCATGAAATTAATTTTCATACCATATAGCTTTGGTATTGTGCAAATTTATATTTTTTTCCTACAAAGTTGGTCAAACTTTATAAAGTTTGACTTTGACAAATCTTATATGCAGACTAAAAAGAAACGAAGGGAGTACCAATTAAGACCTTACAAAACATCGTTTGCCATATTATAGCAAATTTTTCTTTCCTCCCCTTCGGTGGTGGACCACGCAAATGTGTGGGAGACCAATTCAAGCTCCTTGAGCCGACAGTGGCGTCGACCCTGCTACTGGAAAGGTTTGACATAGAGTTGCGAGGTTCGCCTAGAGTTTCAATCTACTCTTTAATTATGGTCGTTGCATTTGTGATGCTTATGTTCTTGTTTCGTGTCACGAAATTGGTTCATGGTGCGGGAGGGGGGGTACCATGTGGAAGTGTTATAGTATTTTTTAAAAAAATAGGGGAGTTATAGTATTATTTTACACAAAAGGCTCTAGATGAGCTGACTTTGAATCAACAAAGCCATCAACCGGCCAGAAATTGCATCACTCGCACATACCACATCAGCCAAACTGATACAAAGGAGCTAACAGGAATTCAGTCTACAACACCTTCCATTAGAAGCCTGTAGGAATAGGAAAAGAAACAAAGATGAAATCTTGAAAGCCGATGCACTCCACATATTGGCACCAAAGAAGTCATGGAAGATGAAGCAAAGCGAGGCCAAGACAACCATCAGAGGAGGCACTTGATCCAAGGCATGGTTTTCACTTTTAGTGTAATTTCATCGAAATTTTGGAAAGTTCATTAATTTTGGAAAGTTCATTAATTTCGGTCAAAATATTTCAGCAATCACGGCAGTAATTCACAAATTCAAATTATTATTCGATTTTTGTTTTAATTTGGTGGATCTCAATCACATCGATCCAAGTGGAAATTTTAATCTGGCAGTGCTTTGTTTTCATCTCTCTGAAGATCTGGGAGGTCAGGATTGCTTGCTTCAGACGTGCTTTGTTTTCCTTCTGCACTTCAGATGCACCGCGAGAGACGAGGATATGGCCCGAGCGCGGGAAAAGGGGGCGGGCTGGTTCCCGCCCTTTCCAGTCCGATTTCGTGGCGGGCAGGGCAATTATCGTAGATCAACACCGCGTCGACGCGCTCCCCCTCCCCTCCCCGTCTATATAAGCAGCTTAGCGGCACCGCCAAATCGGCAATCCACGCCAACTCCCCGACCGACTCCTCCACCCATCCATCGACGGGACCAAGAAACTAACCCTAGCCGACTCCACCTCCATCGATCCATCCATGGAGGCGTCCAAGTTCGGCTTCGGGCCCGACACGCCGCCGGCGTTCAAGTTCGACCCCACCGACGCCGACATCGTCGCCGGCTACCTGCTCCCCCGCGCGCTCGGCCTCCCCAACCCGTACGCGCACGCCATCATCGAGGACGACCCCGCGAGCGCCCCGCCGTGGGAGCTCCTCCGGAGGCACTACGGCAGCGGCCGGGTCGACCACGCCTTCTTCTTCGGGCCCCCCGCGAACGGCCGCCGCAAGAGCCGCACCATCAAGGGCGCCGGCGTCTGGCAGGGGCAGAAGGGGTCCCAGGGCACCGTCACCCTGCTCCGCCCCGGCGGCGGCGAGCTGGACGTCACGTACAAGCGGTACGACCTCACCTTCTGCCGCGCCAAACACGGGGGCAGCACGGGGTACGTCATGCACGAGTACGAGATCATATCGCCGCCGCTCCCCGGCACGGTGCTCAGCCGCGTCAACATCAACAAGCACCCCAAGAAGAAAAGGGCCGCCGCCGGCGAGCGGCCAGGCACGAGCTACCAGTACGATGCCTCTGCGATGCCGAGCGACAGCAGTGGATTCAGTTTCAGTGACGCACAAGCCGGTGCTCTCTGTGGCGGCAACGGCGGTGGCATGCCAGATGCCGGCTGCTATTATGCTCGTCTCAAGTATGCGTTCCCGGAGGACTGCTGCCTCCCGGCCACAGATCAGCCTGGCGCGAGCTACAATGCGGCGGCGATGAATAGCGACGGCCAAGGATTCGCCGGCGCTCAAGTTGATGCTTTCTCTGGTGGCGGCATGGTGGATACGGACGCCGCGTACAACTATTACGGCCAGTACCAAGAGGTTGCCCCATGGTCTTGTCAGCTGGGCCAGAGCCACAACCACGGCCAATACTTGTCCGGAGATGCCGCCGTGATGCGCTCCCACGGCGAGGGGTTCAGCGTCCAGCAACCAGCCGGTGCTCTCTCTTGCTACGTCGAAAATGCCGCCCTGATGTGCTCCGGCGGCGAGCAACAAGCCGGCGCGCTATGTGGCTACAACAATACTGGCAGTGTCATGCCAACTGAGGGCGCGAGCTCAACTATTTCGCTCCGCGATGGCGGGGAGAACGGAGACAAGATCAATGATGTCTTGTTCGGCAACCACGACGGCGAATTCAACCGTGAGATGAGCGACCAGGAGATCTACGACGTCTTGTTCGGGGACAACTACGACGGCCACGTCAATTGTGAACAGAGCGATGCCGGTGACGCGGCCACAAATCCAGAGTGAATTAGTCGAAGCAATGCCTCTGCGATGGGATAGTGTCTCGAGTACACTCTCTTAGAGCACAATAAGCACTTATTTCTAAGACTCATCTAGATGTGAGGTCCCTTTGTTTATCCTTGTTTGTTTGTTGGGCCATGCTACGCGTCGGCCGACGGATCTTTTAAAAAGATCCACCGCCTCGCGAGCCGTCCGATTGTACGAGGCGAGCCGTCCGTCTTTCTTCTCTTTTTCCTGCAACAATGCTCTTGTTGCAAAAACTCTTCTTCTCTAAGTTTTTGCAACAAGTGCCATGTCAAAAATCTCTTCTTCTCTAATTTTCTGCAATAGGATCTCTATTGCAAAATATTCTCTTCTCTAATTTCCTGCAACAAGACCCCCGTTGCAAAACTTTTTTCTTTCCTATTTTTCTGCAACAAGACCCTTGATGCAAAACTTCTTCTCTATATTTCTGTATCAAGACCCTTGTTGCAAAACCTCTATTGCAAATAGGACCCAACATCTCCAGCCTCTTCTATGTATTCATGCAACAAGGCTGTTGTTGCGAAAACTTGCTAAGAACGCCGATGACTGCAACGGAGAGAGCACCCCGTAGTCTCTGCAGCACCCGCATTTTTACGGCGGAGGAAGGACGCCAGTGGCCACCGCTGATGTGGTGGCAACGTGCTTGTTTGAGAAGAGGTGGGGATGAGATCCATGAAAAGAGGCACTGGATGAAGAGATAGAAGTAGGGGATGCGAGGGTCAATAGGAGAGTGTGTGGCTGTTGGGATAAGGATGCAGAGGTGAGCGGTAGATGTGCCCCACATGGGACACGTGGCAAGCGGGGAAGACGACAGACGCGTGTGAGTTTTCAGCCATGGTCCGGAAGGCCACCGCAGGCGGAGGCTGTGTCGTCCTCGTCGCCCTCCCTCATGTCTGTCTGCAACAGGCTGTTTGTTGCGGTATGCCTTTTCGAAACAAGTGCCCAGTTGCAAGAACTGGAGTGCATGATGAGATGAGATCAAAAAGAGGTTGTGGATGAAGGTTGGATTCAACGCGTGGATAGAAGAGATAAATAAATGCGGGCATTTCGGTGGAGATAGAGATGAAGAAGAGAAGCCTTGCGTTGGCCTGTCAAGACTCATGTCAAACATAGAACATGGCTGATGTGTGAGGAATGATCGGCCGGTTGACCATTAGCTTTTCCCTTGTTTCTTTGAAAAAATATATTCTTTTTGCGTCTAAAATATGTGCGCCCACGGCAGCACAGTACACTAGCTGGCCGTTCGTGTTCTTTTTCTCTTCCTTTCTACCTGAAGCTAGACACTACACTCACGGGCTAAATACCGGGCTTTTAGAGAGTGACTCTGAGTTGATAGGGGTTGATTGGATTAGGGGGGGGGGGGATTGGGCCCCACCCACCTAAAAATCAGGGGAGGCAAGGTAAAGTTATATGGAAGCAGCCCGTAAAAGCCTGTAAACATCCGATGCATTTAGCATTTTTGAACAAGAAAAGAGGAAGCTCCAGTCTCGCCACCCCCTTCACGCATGCTACAGCGCCCAACCTAGCACGTGCTATGGCACCCTACCTAACTAGTATGTGGCTTAAATTTTGTGTCTAGTGCACATACACTAGAGCATATTTGAATGGAATTAGCAAATTTGAAAAAAAATCACAAATTAAAAACAAGTTAGTGAATACAAGAAATATGTTGTGAAATTGTAAATACTCCATGAATTTGGAAAAGGATCATCATTTTTAAAATAAAAAATAAAAAATATGACTTCTTAAAAATTTCATGATTTTAAGAAAATGTTCATGACTTTCATAAAAAAGATGAAAATGAGAATAAGAAGAAATTATAAATATTTTTGAGAATGCGGAGATGTAATGCCCGACAACCCTCCTCCTGTCCCTAATTGCAGTCTCGTGTCGAGAATGGATATGCAACTGAGAAAAAAAATAGTTTGCGCCCAGTTTGTGTGTCGAGGATGGATTTGCAACTGAGACACAAAAGGGTCGGACCCCCAGTTGCATATAAGAATGGAGTTGTAACTGAGACAAAATGGGTCGAGCCCCCAGTTGCTTATCGAGAGCGGAGTTGCAAATGGAAAAAGAATTGGTTGGCCCCCCATTTATGTATCGAGGGTGAACTTGCAGTTTAGATAAATAAAAGGTGAGCCCCTCAATTGCATGTGAGATGTGTAGTTGGACTTGCAACTGGAACAAAAAATGGTTTGTGTATCAGTTGCATGTCGAGGGTGGACGTGCAACTAGGACAAGAAAAATGATGGGCCCCTGTTGCATGTCTCGGTGTGTACTTGCAACTGAGACAAGAAAAGGATGCCCCTAGTTGCATGTCGGAGGTGGAATTGCAACTGGACAAAAATGTTCGTCTTCCCAGTTATGTGTTGAGGGTAGACATGCAATTGGAACAAAAATGGATTGGACCCAATTGTGTAGTGAGGATGGACTTACAACAGAGGCACCTTGATTGGGACCCCAGTTGCATACCGATGGTGGACTTGCAACTGGGACAAAAAATGGTGTCCCCGACCCAATTGCATGTCAGAGGTGTAGTTGGACTTGCAACTAGTAAATAATTGGGTTGGGTCCTAGTTGCATGTCGAGGGTGGACTTGCAACTGGCACAAGAAAAAAATACAGGGCCACCAGTTGCATGTCGGGGTGGAGTTGCACCTAGGACAAAGATGGTTGTGTTGGGGAACGCAATAATTTCAAAAAAAATCCTACGCACACGCAAGATCATGGTGATGCATAGCAACGAGAGGGGAGAGTGTTGTCCACGTACCCTCGTAGACTGCAAGCGGAAGCGTTATGACAACGCGGTTGATGTAGTCGTACGTCTTCACGATCGACCGATCCTAGTACCTAAAGTATGACACCTCCGCGATCTGCACACGTTCGGCTCGGTGACGTCCCACGAACTCACGATCCAGTAGAGTGTCGAGGGAGAGCTTTATCAGCACGACGGCTTGATGACGGTGATGATGATGCTACCGGAACAGGGCTTCACCTAAGCACCGCTACGATATGACCGAGGTGGATTATGGTGGAGGGGGACACCACACACGGCTAAGAGATCAATGATCAACTTGAGAGTGTATGGGGTGCCCCCTGGCCACGTATATAAAGGATGGAGGGAGGAGGAGGTCGGCCCTCATAGGGCGCGCCCAAAGTGTGGAGTCCTACTAGGACTCCCTAGTCCTAGTAGGATTCCACCTCCCACATGGAATAGGAAAAAGGGAAGGGAGAAGGAGAAGGAAGGAAGGGGCGCCCCCTTTCCCTAGTCCAATTCAGACCAGTCCATGGGGAAGGGGCGCGGCCACCCTCGAGGCATTTCTCTCCTTTCCCGTATGGCCCATTAAGGCCCAATACGAATTCCTGTAACTCTGCGGTACTCCGAAAAATACCTGAATCACTCGGAACCTTTCCGATGTCCGAATATAGCCTTCCAATATATCGGTCTTTACGTCTCGGCCATTTCGAGACTCCTTGTCATGTCCCCGGTCTCATCCGGGACTCCGAACAAACTTCGGTCATCAAATCATATAACTCATAATACAAATCGTCACAGAACGTTAAGCATGCGGACCCTACGGGTTCGAGAACTATGTAGACATGACCGAGACTCATCTCTAGTCAATAACCAATAGCGGAACCTGGATGCTCATATTGGTTCCTTCATATTCTACGAAGATCTTTATCGGTTAAACCGCATAACAACATACGTTGTTCCCTTTGTCATCGGTATGTTACTTGCCCGAGATTCGATCGTCGGTATCTCAATACCTAGTTTAATCTCGTTACCGGCAAGTCTCTTTACTCATTTCGTAATGCACCATCCCGCAACTAACTCATTAGTTACACTGCTTGCAAGGCTTATAGTGATGTGCATTACCGAGAGGGCCAGAGATACCTCTCCGATACTCAGAGTGAAAAATCCTAATCTCGATCTATGCCAACTCAACAAACACCATCGGAGACACCTGTAGAGCATCTTCATAGTCACTCAGTTACGTTCTGACGTTTGGTAGCACACTAAGTGTTCCTCTGGTATTCGGGAGTTGCATGATCTCATAGTCATAGGAACATGTATAAGTTATGGAGAAAGCAATAGCAACAAACTAAACGATCATCGTGCTAAGCTAACGAATGGGTCAAGTCAATCACATCATTCTCCTAATGATGTGATCCCGTTCATCAAATGACAACACATGTCTATGGTTAGGAAACATAACCATCTTTGATAAACGAACTAGTCAAGTAGAGGCATACTAGGGACACTTTGTTTTGTCTATGTATTCACACATGTACTAAGTTTCCGGTTAATACAATTCTAGCATGAATAATAAACATTTATCATGAAATAAGGAAATAAATAATAACTTTATTATTGCCTCTAGGGCATATTTCCTTCAGGTTGGCCCCACATTGTGTGTTGAGTGTGGACCTGCAACTAGTTGTGAACAAAAAATGGTCAGTCCGTGTTGCGAGTCGAGGGGGGCTTGCAACTGGGTGCGAAGAAAAAACGTTTTGCCCAGTTGCGAGCCGATGGTAGCCTTGCTACTAAGGCAATAACAAACACACTCCTAGTTGCGAGTCATGGGTGGACGGTTGTCAGTCGAGAGTGGAGTTGCAACTAGGACGACAAACACACTACATGCCCAGTTGCGAGTCAGAGGTTGACTTGCAATTGGGGCAACTACATCTACAAGCCCTAGCCGCGAGTCGAGGATGGACATGCAACTAGCGCAACTACAACTACAAGCCAAGTTGCAGTCGAGGGTGGACTTGCAACTAGGAAAAATACCATGGGACCAAATTTGTGAATCGAGGGTGTACTCGCCACCAGGAGGACAACGAACTATGGTCCCAGTTGTCGAGGGTTGACTTGCAACTATGAAAACCAACAACTATGGGGCCTAGTTGCGAGTCGGGGATTGCATTGCAACTAGGAAAAAAACAACTACACGGCCATTGGCCGGTCAAACATGGACTTGCAACTGGGACACCCACAACTACGGGGCCAATTGTGAGTCCAAGGTGGACTTGCAGCGAAGGCAACAAAATTTACGAGCCTCGTTGCAAGTTGATGGTGGGCTTGAAATTACACCCTAGTTGCAAGTCGAGGATAGAGTTGTAGCTGAGACGACAAACGAATTACAGGCCCAGTTGCGACTCGAGGTTGGGCTTGCAACTGGGTTGAAAACAAACTATGGAACCATTTGCAAGTTGAAGGTGGACTTGTAACTGGGGCAACTATAACTTCAAGCATAGTTACGAGTCAAGGGTGAACTCGCGAGTAGGAAAATACAACTACAAAGCCCAGTTGCGAGTCGAGGGTGGGCATGCAATTGGGATGACAAGCAATTATGGGTCCAGTTGTGAGTGGAGCGTGGACTTGCAACTGGGACAAAAATAAGAAAACTACGGGGCCGTAGTTGCGAGTCGACGGTGGGCTCGCAACTCGGGGGAGAAAAACTAAGATTACGGTTGCAAGTCGAAGGTGGATTTGCAACTATGAAGTCAAATAGCGATGTACCGCAGTTTGGAGTCGAATATTGAGTTGCGATCTGGGACGACAAAACAGCTACGGGCCCAGTTTCGAGTCAAATGTGGACTTGCAACTGGGACAAGAAAAAGGCGAGCCCCAATTGCATGTCAACAGTGGACTTGCAACTGGGACATGCAAGTTGCATGTTGAGGGTGGACTTGCAACTAGGATAAAAGGGTCAGACTCCCCACCCCCTAGTTACATATCAAGGGTGGAGTTGTAACTGGGGGGAAATTAGTCAGGCTCCCAGTTGCATCCGGGGGTGAACTTGCAACAACAACAACAACAACAACAAAGCCTTTAGTCCCAAAACAAGTTGGGGTAGGCTAGAGGTGAAACCCATAAGATCTCGCAACCAACTCATGGCTCTGGCACATGGATAGCAAGCTTCCACGCACCCCTGTCCATAGCTAGCTCTTTGGTGATACTCCAATCCTTCAGGTCTCTCTTAACGGACTCCTCCCATGTCAAATTCGGTCTACCCCGCCCTCTCTTGACATTCTCCGCACGCTTTAGCCGTCCACTATGCACCGGAGCTTCTGGAGGCCTGCGCTGAATATGCCCAAACCATCTCAGACGATGTTGGACAAGCTTCTCTTCAATTGGTGCTACCCAAACTCTATCTCGTATATCATCATTCCGGACTCGATCCTTCCTCGTGTGGCCACACATCCATCTCAACATACGCATCTCCGCCACACCTAACTGTTGAACATGTCGCCTTTTAGTCGGCCAACACTCAGCACCATACAACATTGCGGGTCAAACCGCCGTCCTGTAGAACTTGCCTTTTAGCTTTTGTGGCACTCTCTTGTCACAGAGAATGCCAGAAGCTTGGCGCCACTTCATCCATCCGGCTTTGATTCGATGGTTCACATCTTCATCAATACCCCCATCCTCCTGCAGCATTGACCCCAAATACCAAAAGGTGTCCTTCTGAGGTACCACCTGGCCATCAAGGCTAACCTCCTCCTCACACCTAGTAGTACTGAAACCGCACATCATGTACTCGGTTTTAGTTCTACTAAGCCTAAACCCTTTCGATTCCAAGGTTTGTCTCCATAACTCTAACTTCCTATTTACCCACGTCCGACTATCGTCAACTAGCACCACATCATCCGCAAAGAGCATACACCATGGGATATCTCCTTGTATATCCCTTGTGACCTCATCCATCACCAATGCAAAAAGATAAGGGCTCAAAGCTGACCCCTGATGCAGTCCTATCTTAATCGGGAAGTCATCAGTGTCGACATCACTTGTTCGAACACTTGTCACAACATTATCGTACATGTCCTTGATGAGGGTAATGTACTTTGCTGGGACTTTGTGTTTCTCCAAGGCCCACCACATGACATTCCGCGGTATCTTATCATAGGCCTTCTCCAAGTCAATGAACACCATATGCAAGTCCTTCTTTTGCTCCCTATATCTCTCCATAAGTTGTCGTACCAAGAAAATGGCTTCCATGGTCGACCTCCCGGGCATGAAACCAAACTGATTTTTGGTCACGCTTGTCATTCTTCTTAAGCGGTGCTCAATGACTCTCTCCCATAGCTTCATTGTATGGCTCATCAGCTTAATTCCACAGTAATTAGTACAACTCTGAACACCCCCCTTGTTCTTGAAGATTGGTACTAATATACTCCGTCTCCATTCTTCTGGCATCTTGTTTGCCCGAAAAATGAGGTTGAAAAGCTTGGTTATCCATACTATCGTTATGTCCCCGAGACCTTTCCACACCTCAATGGGGATACAATCAGGGCCCATCGCCTTGCCTCCTTTCATCCTTTTTAAAGCCTCCTTGACCTCAGACTCCTGGATTCGCCGCACAAAACGCATGCTGGTCTCATCAAAGGAGTCGTCCAGTTCAATGGTAGAACTCTCATTCTCCCCATTGAATAGCTTGTCGAAGTACTCCCGCCATCTATGCTTAATCTCCTCGTCCTTCACCAAGAGTTGGCATGCTCCGTCCTTGATGCATTTGACTTGGCCAATATCCCTCGTCTTCCTCTCTCGGATCTTGGCCATCTTATAGATGCATTTGAGATAAAAAAAAGGCGGGCACCCAATTGCATGTCAAAGGTGTAGTTGGACTTGCAAATATGACAAAATGGATTCGGCCCTAGTTGTGTGTTGATGGTGGACTTGCAACAAGACCAAGAAAAAGGCGAGCCCCCAAATTGCATGTCAAGGGTGGAGTTGCAACTGGGACAAAAAAATGGTTGTCCTCCCAGTCGCGTGCCAACGGTGGACTTGCAAGTGGGACAAAAATGGACCGGGCTCCAGTTGCATATCAAGGGTAGACTTACAACCGAGACAAAATTGGTGGGGCATCCAGTTGCATCTTGAAGGTGGACTTGCAACTGGGATTAACAAAAGGAAGACCGACAATTGCATGTCAGGGATGTAGTTAGACTTACAACTAGCATAAAAATGGGTTGGGTCTAACTAGATGTCAAGGTTGGACTTGCAACTACAACAAGGCGGCCCCCAATTGCATGACGGGCTTGGGCATGCAATTGGGACAACAAAGGTCGGTATCCTAGTTATGTTTCGAAGATGGACTTGCAGATGAGACAAAAATAGCTACGCATTGGGTTGTGAGTCTATGGTTGACTTGCAACTGTGGCAAAAAAATCAAGGGCCCAGTTGCGTGTCGATGGTTCACTTGCAATTGGGTTAAAAAAGGGTCAGACCTAGTTGCGAGTTAATGATGGACTTGCAACTGGGCCAAAAAAGGCAATCCCGAGTTGCAAGTCGATTGTAGACTTGGAAACAGAACTGTAGAATAAAACTATCGGGCCCAGTTGCGTGTCAATGGTTTACTTGCAACTCAAATACAAAAAAGTCATGCCCAGTTACGAGTCAACGGTTGACTTGCAACTGGTACAAAAAGTCACCCCCTCTAGTGGTGAATTAATGGCAGACATGCAACTGAGGTAAGACAACTAATTGGGTCAAGTTGCGAGTTGACGATGGACTTGCAACTAATGCAAAAAAAGAGTCGGGACCTATTGCGATGACAAATCAAACATCAAGTCAAGTTAGGAATCGAGGGTCGACTTGCAGCTAAAGAAAAAAAAGAGTTGGACCTAGTTACAAGTTAATAGTGGACTTGGAGGAAAAAAAGGTCGATCATAATTACAAGTTGAGGGTAAAATTGTAACTAAAGCAAATAGAAAGAAGCACAAAAAAGGTTAAACAAAACATCGACTCTAATGAAAAATAAGACGAAAACGAAAAGAGGAGAATGGGGAGAGGCAAAGCAGCCAAAGAATGGAAGTGATAAAAAAGAGGCAGCAAACAAAGCACCATGTATCTTCCGCTTCTACAGTGCAGACCAATACCAAACGACAAAAAAGAGGCATGAAAATAGCTAAGAAAAAACATAGAGGCTGGATAAAAAATGAGCCTAACAAAAATGGGCCGACAACTGGACATCGTGACGACGTAGAATCCATGAAAAAAAGAAGCGGATCAAGTTTGCACAAAATATTACAACAAAAAGATCAGACGGACATGCCAGTCTAGAGCGGGGGAGACACTTACAGTTACGTATCCAATGATGGACATGTAACCAAGAGAGTTGTGGGTCAATGCAACTGGGCTAAGAGGACATGCAATTAACCACAATTTCTTTTTTCTGCACTGGCTACAAAAAGATTCATTCATCCATTCCTACTCAAAGAAATAAATATGTATTTGAAAAAGTTCATGAATATGAAAAATATTCATAAACTTGAATTTTTAGAATTCAAAAAATAAACATAAAACTTCAAAACAAACAAGAATTTGCAAAAAATACAAATTCAAATAATGTTTCTAAATGCAAAAAACTACTCGTGATTTGAAAAATATTGATGAAATATTTTTTCACAAATTTCAAAAAAAATGTTTACAAAATTAAAAAATAAACAAAAAAACAAAAATGGGATAAGGAAAGAAAACAAAGATGAAAAATGGAAACAAAAAATAAATGACGCGCAACACGGGTTCAACAGATGGAAAAGAAAAACCACACTACTGGGTGAGATGGGAAATGGGAATGAGAAAAGAGACACCGGGGAAATGGGAGGATAACATTCGACGAGAATACGTAACAAAGCTAACACTCTTTTCAATTCTATAAACCTTGCGTAGGCTTGAGAAAAAAAAGAATCACAACACAAACCATACATAAAACACAAGGCCACACCCACACCGGACGCATGTGCTGGGACACGGAGCAACGCGCAATAACTGAAGACCAGTGCCACGCGAGACACAAGATAGACACATGTGAAAAAAAAACTTTTTGCACGAATCTTGCAGCTCTAATCATGTGGAGAACAACTTAGATGTGACATAACTAAAAACATCTAGATGTGAATTAGTCATTCTGTATTTCTAATAGTTCAAAAATCATATTTTTATATGGGTCTGTCTAGACCTCATCAAGATGTGATACAACAAGGAACTGCCTGTTTTACATTCGACTGAAATTGAGTCATATTTTCGGCCATCCAGAGTTTGACAACTGCCATCTGTCCTGCGCTTCTTTCATGTCCTCTGAGGCTCCGACCGTTGCTGTCCTTTCCTCCTCCATCACTGTTGGAAATCACAACATATTCCATTGAAACAACTAAAAGTTACTCCCTCCGTCGCAAATTTCTTGTCTTAAATTCATCTAGATACGAATGTATCTAATACTAAAAGGTGACTTGATACATCCGTATTTAGACAAATCTAAGACAAGAATTTTGGGAAGAGGGAGTACATTGTAAAACAGGACATTTAGTGAAGCTTAGTGTAATTACAGTGTAAACCAATTTTAGTGAAGGTTACTGGAAATCACCACATATTCCAGTGACATATTTAGTGGAAGTTAGTGTAAGTACACTGACATTACACTGTATTTACATAGAATAAATTATGAATTGAAATTACAGTTCAATTTAGACTGGAATTTTCAGAACATGGCATTGTAAGTAAAGATATTCAGTTATTAAGTGACACAAAACTTAAGTTGCATATAAAATGAAAGTAAAATTACCGAAAATTACAGAGTTTTCTATGACAAAATGGTTCAAATATTATGACAAGGTTGTCATTGTAAACAACTCAGAAATGCATTGTAAAAAATTAGACTAGATAGAGAACACTACTCACTGACATAACAAGCAAGGTCATGGGGCATACCAGCAAGACGAAGAACATGCACTCCTACAAGTGGAGATGAAGACAACATGATTGATTTACTTGTGATGCTATTTGATCCAGTATTTGTCCTGCACTCCTACGGGTAAATTTACACATTGTAAGATGCCGCCAAAAAATGTATCTCTAGCTACATAGGTTTGCTGAAGTTCAAGCAAAAAACTATAGCTTTGCTTAAGAACATGATACTGAGTGCTTTTTTCTTCTTTAAATTTCGGGATCAAGAAGCTGAAACAAACGAAGGGTTAGTTTCAGAGTATTTCAAAGAGAGTAAAGTGTACAAACCATACTAGAAAACTGGAATTGCCCAACATACCGGCACTATTTACAATGCCATGAACACGGTAAAAAGCATAAAAGCTGACTGTAAAAATGAAAAATAAAAATACTAACCTAACAAACAGGCATGGAATTACCAAACAAGCACACACTAATTACATTACCAAGAACATAGTAAAAAAGCATTCAAGCTTACTGTAAAAATAAGAGAAATAGAGAAACCAAGTTTCTAGGCCTAGAAACTAGGTATTACCCAACTTACATACACTAAATACAGTAACATGATCACACTAAAAAAGCATTCAAGCTCAATACGAAAAAGCCGGCTATACATTTTTTATTACCTGTACATACATACACTAATTACATTGACATGGGCACAATGAGAATAGCCTCCAAGTCCACTGTAAAAAAAGAAAATAAAAGTCTAACCTAAAGCAGGCTTACAAGATCAAAAAGGCAAATCACAAAAGATTACTTGCATGATTCACATAGAAGTCGAACAATGCTTTGCCAAAAGTGCCATCATCAATAGAAGAATCCTACAGATAGCAAAAAATAACTAAATCGAATAATTTGAAAGCGGAAAAAGCAAACTACATCAGGAATGGTCGTTAAAAAGCGAGAAAATAAACCTGAGACATTTTAAAACAACCAGCATCTGCAAAATCATTAGGAACTAAAGGCTTCTCTGAACAAGCAACACTTTCATCAGGAGAAATATCATGGGGTCCCTACCACAAGCTTTACACAATCACGCGATCCAAAAAAAAAATCAGCAATGCAACTAACAAAAAAATAAATCACAAAATTTAGAGAGATTCGCAGTGTAAATACAATGACAATCTAGAGTACTTACATAGTGAAAAATTCAAAAAACACTAGAGTGTAAAAATAATGTAAAATCATATAAGTTACACATGGATATACAATGTAAGTACACTAACATAGGAAGTGTAATTACTAAAATTTACAAGGATATACAGTCCAAATTTGCTAAAGATACAGCGTGATTACAATACAAATTAAAGTCCAAATTACTGAACTTGCAGCGTAATTACACTGACATTACAGTTTAATTTACTCAAAATTACCGAACTTACAAATACAGTCCAAATTACTGAAATTGTGGTGTAATTACACTGACATTTGAAGTGTAATTAATGAAGAAACAGTGTAAGTAAACTAATATTTGAAGTGTAACTACTGAAAAGTGAAAATTAAGGGTTAAAATGCACATTTAACAAAGACTGTAATTACAAGGAATACAGTCCAAATTACTGAAAAGATGCACTGTAATTACAGGGATATACACTGTAAAACTGACAATTTGAATTGGAAGTTTCAAATCATATGACAGTAAAGTTGCAGGGTTACTGCAAAAAAAAAATTCAGATACACTAGAAGTGACACATTACTGAAAATTACAGTCCAAAAACCACTACAACTTAACTGAAAAAAATTCATGCCCCCAACAGATTACAGGGCAAAAATGCACATTGAATTAAACTGTAACTACAACAGATTCAGCTAAAACTGAAATTGCTATTACACTGGACTACATCGCACTTAAGCCGAAAATCCACTCAAAATTAAACTGCATTTTTCAGCCAAGACAACTGAAAACTGAACTAAAAATATTTAGTCCACCAAATAACACATCTCATGAGACTCAACTGACTAGGTGACTCGGCATTTGCATTCATACATCTAGGTTTGTTTTAGACAAACTCCTCCTCAATTAGTTTTTTTATTATGAGTCCAGACAAACGGGGAACATTTGGCCCACGAACTCAAGTCCAGCCCAAACTGGCACCCACGGCGCCACGCACCAAACCAGACACGCGGGCTGGCTGTGGGAGGAGCAGCCGAGCACCTCGTCTCCTATTCTCCCTCCCCCGATTCCCAGCGGCGGCGGCGAGCGATTCCAGGTCCGGCGGCCGGCCCTCTCCCCTCCCCTCGGCCTCCGGCCATACCCGGCTCATTCTCTAACCACCGCCGAAGAACCTCTCCTCCTCGACCCACTGCCCCCTCGGGCATCCCAGCGGCGCGGCAATGAAGCACCGCCGGCGGTCGAAGCAGCAGAAGCTCGACTCCGTGCCTCCCCCTGCGTCCCCGGCCGCCCGCGCTCCACGCCCCATGCCAAGCCCGAGCGCCAGCCCCAAAAGCCCCGCCCTCGCCACTCCTCCGCCGGAGCAGGCGCCGGAAGTGGTAGTCCCCGAGGACTGGGCCATGGCCACCGACGTCATCTCCTCCGACCTCTCGTCTCCGGTTGTCCTCGTGTGTGGCCCCTCCAACAGCGGCAAGTCGACCTTCACCCGCCTCCTCCTCAACAAGCTGCTCCCCAGGTGAACATCGGAATCCAATTCATGACGGCTAATTTAGCACCAGTTCCATGCTGTGTTATGTAACTGCTCGTGTGCTGTGCTGTTCTGCAGCTATGGGAGGGTCGGGTATCTGGACACCGACGTGGGGCAGCCGGAGTTCTCGCCGCCGGGGTGTCTCTCTCTGCACATCGTGGATGAAGCTATCACAGGTTCATACACGGTGCATAGCGATAGGGTGTTAGTGGATAGGATTTTATGTTGGGGCGTTAGTGGTATGCTAGTTCCTCAGGTCACTGACATGTTGGTTATTTTTCTATGCAGATATGCAGAACCCGGTTCTGCGGGAGGCAGAAAGGTGTGAAATTCTCTCTCTTTCTTCTAGCTTGCGAAGTGATTAATAGCGATTACTAGTTGGGCTTCTTGGGTTTAGGAATCTGTGCTTACTGCTTAGTAAGTTCTTGCTGTGATGTTTTAAATAATGCCCTCAGGTGTGGCATTCTTTTAATTCTAAGGAGCAGTTTCTGGCCTCCTGGTCCTGACATTTCTAGAAGTGCACTCAAATGTTTAAATTCACATGAGAATTGATGTTTAAGAGCAAGGTTTTGTGCTATAAGTGCTTCGGAATAAAAGAGCAACTTAACCAACAAAACTTCCAAGGGCATACTCCCTGGGATTGCAACTTTAGGTCGTTTCAATATTTCAGCCAGCCAAACATTCTTAATTTTGACCATCACTGTGAAATGTTTTACAACCATTGATAACATCAACTTTATATTATATATCAGTTACCAAATATTCGTTTGTAATGTCTTCTTATTTTTGTTTGAAGTGGCATATTTTTTTAGAAATTGATGGCCACAGTTTCACCGTGGAAAGTGTGTCAATGTCCAGAACGACCTACATTTGTGGTCAGATAGAGTACATCATAAACTATGTTTAGCTGTTGGTGTTAAGTTATCTGTCAACAATCAATATCCTTCTCTCTTCGATCTGTTGCTCACCAGTTCTCTTAATGCATGTTCTGTGTTATTATTGTTATTTGTGCATACAACAAATTCCTGTCAATCATGATAGTAGGTTTTAGAGTCTTTGGAACTGTCAATGTGCTATTTGTGTCACTAGGTAGCCTTTTAGATTCCGCTGAAGAAACATTTTCAGTTTAGTATTTTTTTTAACTTAGTTTCCTTTCTAATGCCTGCATTTCTTTTTGCAAAACCCATCAGGTGCTGCTTCTACGGCGATATATCTTCAAAAGGGGATCCAGAATCATATCTGAACTCTTTATTTCTCTTGTATAACTACTTCGTTGAAAAATATCGTTGTCCTGGGGGTGAAGTGCTTCCTTTGATTGTCAACACTCCTGGATGGGTGAAAGGTATATGTTAACAATCCTCTTAAGTTGCCCAGCTCTGTTTATCACATTAGGGCGTATATGTGTTTTCATTGTTCAGTGTTCACTGTTCTGAAGACCCTTTGTTTTCATCTTAATGCAGGTACTGGTTTTGATATGCTTGTGGAGATGCTAAGGTATATCTGTCCCACAATTGTTGTTCCGATACGCACCAGAATGCAGAGAAAGAATCTCCCTGATGGAATGTTTTGGTTAACCGGTGGGGAAACAGAACCTAAAGTGATTACAATTGATGCTGCAAGTCGTGATTCCTTGTCAAAATCGTAAGTTTTTATATATTTTTTCCAGTTTAATGTTCAAGTAAATGTCAAAAACTGTTACAAGCTGAGTAGTTAAAAGACAATCAAATAGTCTTCCTAGTGTTTTGATGAATATGTAGAAGGCCAGTGGCCTGGTGATGGGGAGGCTGTTCAGCCTCCCTGCCCACCTCGGTTCAGTCTTAGTACCATGAAATATTCTTCGCATTCATTTGATGATGAATATGGGGACATGATGTCGGTATACCGGTTGAGGGTCTTCAACCTCCCTGCGTATCTTAGTTCGAGTCCTAGGAGCAACTTTGATGCCCATCTCCTGGACAGTTTTTTGTAAAGGCAAAAAACTTGGATGAATATTGTTGTTGACTGGCAAACAATAACTTCCGGTCTCTTGTACGAAGTACAAATAGATAAGATCAAATTTACAGAAAGCAAATGAACAATGAGTACTGAATTTGCCATACTTTCTCCCTATGATTCTACCAGTTTCGATTGCGATGGGCGCCTCTGTCTGCTCCATCCCAGGAGATTAGGAATTACTTATTGTAATCATAACTGGAAGAATATTTATCTTTCTCCCTGTCAAATTTAGTCTAATACATTGAAAGATAAGATAGTATATTTACAATCGTTTATGCCTGGTCATCTATAATGTTGTTGGTCCAAATACTTGTGCAACTATTTAGCTTCGTGACTGTTGTCTTGCGCTTCTTTGATGAATAAGCTCCCATTCCAGCGACAGATGAATTATTCATACTTATAGGCTCATATTCTACATAAAGTACTGTTTTTTTATTTGAGAAAAATATATTAATGATGTATTTAAATTGCCAAGATCGTTAAAGCGGAAAGATGGGGGTGGAATGCGTGAACGGCGGCTTGTGGAGTACTTTAAACAATGTTTTTCAAGTGACATATCACTAGCAACAAACAAAGAGCTTGCTTATGCCCTAGCGTCTCTGCCACCCTATGAAGTATCATTTTCAGATGTTACAGTTATGCATCTTCATTGCGAGGTTAGTTGTCTTTCCCGTCAACTATGCTCTGGAACATAATCTGGCTCACTTTTTTTTCCACTTTTAGTTTGAACCCTTTTTTTGGCTTATTGCAAGAAATACAGTCATCAACACCTCAGTAATTGTTTGGTAGTCAATTGTTGATACCTTCTTAAGCACTGGGCTGGACAATCCTTGCATGACCATGGCCTCTGCTTTCAGGATTAGTTATGTCATGACTCAAATGCGCTGTTTGACATGAGTAGAACCTCTGAATTAGCTGAAGGTTGTTAGGCGTAAATCGAGTCCGCATAGAAAGATAAGGTGCCGACCAAGCATGCAAGGGCAGTCAATGAAATTGTTAGGCAGATAATTCTATATTAGAAATGCTTGTAGTCCCAACTGAAGTACCATCCTGAATAGATATAATTAGTTTTCTGTAACATGTTGAGCTAGCTATTGAATTACTTCATGACCCATTAGTTTGATTTTTAACCCAAGATCTTTAATTTAGGACATTATTAAGAGTATGGTGTATTTATATGCTAAAAACCGTGGGTTTTATTTTGCGTTGGTGATAAAGGATGGTGGAACGTGAAAAGTGGAAGATCCTGTGATTTCACCTCTTGGTTTTTGAAAGCACTGAACAGCAACAGACAAAATCATATTCTGCATATTGTTCTTTCTGTTCAGGTACCCCGTACTGAGATATGGCATAGTCTGAATGCAACCATAGTTGGCTTGGCAAGTAGTTGTGACACACCTGCGACAGCCCATGCAATTCCTTGGTGTGTTGGGCTTGGTACTCTCTCTCTCTCTCTCTCTCATGCACACATATTTGTAATACTGCACCTACCCATGTATTAAACTTGTGTGAACATTGATAATAGTATATAAACCTGCCCAGGTATTGTCAGAGGCGTCGATGTGCAAAGGGGCCTGTTATATGTTATCACTCCTGTTGCTGTTGAACATCTTCAAAGCGTAGATTTGCTGCTGCAGGGTCTCATTGAGATTCCGAGATCTGTTCTACAGGTAACCTTCTTCGCCTGGCGATACTTTATCAAGATTAATGGGCACTTTTAAGGATCATTTTGGTGTGTGAGCAAAAATATAGTGGAGCGTTTTAACAAATTCTTTTTTTTGCTAAATCAGAAAGGAATTAGCATTAGAGTTAGTTATCTCCTCTCTACCATAATCAATTTTGAAGTTATCAAATTCTTTTTGTCACAAGTAATGTATACTTTGTCGAGCTTAATAGGCACTTCACATACATATTGATGGTAGAAAAACAATTCAAAAAGCATGGTCGATGCCCCTAATGCCACGAGCCCACGAGAGAATCAAGCTGTATCGCGTGTGTAACATATGGACCATCAATTAGGTTTTAAGATGCAACTACTAACTCTTGCTCCGCGAATTGAAATTTTGTTGCATCCCGCTTAACCTTCTTTCTGCTGCCATTGCAGGTCAAGGGATGCGAGTCGCCGTACATGTCCACCAATGTGCGGGACAAGATAACGGGGAAGGATCTGTACGCGAGTAATCTCAACAGCCCACTGTCCAGACAGGATGACGGCGATTCCGATTCGGATGCAGATACTATGTAAACCTTGCGTCATGTTCGTGTCTTCATTTTCATTGGAGATGTATGGCGCTCGGTTGGGCTGACATGTCGGAGACACAACACGAAATTTTGATAGTGGACCATCTTATTTTGTGTACCCAGTGGTGAAATTTTTGAACTGATTTTTCTGCCTTGTGGGTATGGCTGTGCCCTGCCATACTTTGTAACAGAGCTCGGGGTACACATTCCTGGCCAAGGAAAGAAAAACGAAATCACGTTTAGTTGTGCGTTTTTTTCTGTCGAAATAAAGCCCTGCGCAAATCAGGCAGCTCTATTTTGCTCTTTGTCAAAATAAATAAATTTGAAAATCACTTCAAGATGCAGCTTATCTCCAAATCAGCTTATATCAAAAATTTCCTGGTACGTCGATCTCATATGTGTAATCGAATTTGGCGTCGATGGTGAGTTTTCCTAGCATAATGGGCAAGATTGCAGGAGGAAACCTTAATATGATTCGTCCTTCCCAGAAGCCAGACATCAAAACACCCAGGATTTGTATATCTGTTCAATTTTTCACCTAAATTTGGCAATTCTGGCTCCAATTTCCCCAGGTACAAATGCAGCTTTCAAAATTTCTAGAAGACGGGCCTCTAATCTAACTTAAAAAACGCGCTTCAAAATTAAGGTTCGCATGTTTTATTCAGGCGAGGCCGGAGATCATCCCCATTTCCATTAACGAAACATCAAACAACCACCAGTACGCACGAACAGACAGTACACACCCTCTCCCTCAGATAACCATACTACTAGTAGATGAAATCAAAGGACAGACACTCCCATCACTCATCACAGGAAACTCGCTACCCACTCACACTCTGATTCGATTCGACGCGCACACGATGCATCTCAGGCGACCTGGACCTGGATGGTCTTGGGCTTCTTGGGCTCGGGCGGCGGCAGCTTGTCGACGGTCACGGTGAGCACGCCGTCGCGGCACGCGGCGGAGATCTTCTCCATGTCGGCGTTCTCCGGCAGCACGAACTTGCGCATCAGCTTGCCCATGCGGCGCTCCATCCGCAGGTACTTGGCGTCCTCCTTCTCCTCCCTCCGCCGCTCGCCGCTGATCACCAGCACCCGCTCGTCCTCCACCTGCACCTTGATGTCGCCGGACCCGAGCCCCGGCATGTCCACCACGAACGCGTACGCGCCCGGCAGCTCCTTCACGTCGGCGGGGGTGGCCGCCATGGCGCGCGCGTCGCGGACGTAGGCGCGCGTCGGGCCCTGCTTCTCGCCGGCGGCAGCTCCGGCCTCGCCGTCCGGGATGTCCAGCAGGTGCTGCAGGGCGGCCATCATCGGGGCATCCAAGCCGAACACCATGCCCGCCATTCTCGAGCTCGGTCGATCTCCTCGGGTTGGACTGCGTTGGATTGCTTGCTGAATTTTGTGGAATGCTTTGGTGGGGATGCGATGGCGAGGAGGAGGGAGCTTATGTAGGTCGCCGGAGGCGGGGAGTCTGGAAGGTGATGGAAACTTCTGAAAGGTGGTGGAACGAGCGCGGAGCAGTGGGCAGTCCTTCGACCCATGATGGAGAATGTTCTAGAGGTTCGACACTCAGAATTGGTTGTGCGGTAGCTTTGGGCCCCACATGTCATTCGTGGCAGCAGAGAGATTTTTTTTTCTAGTAAAGGATACGCATAGAGAGATTTTCCTTTTGGAAAAACGCATGCAGATCTTTTTAGGGGATACATGCAATATGGGGGGGGGGGGGGGGTGTCCCTAGCCAAATATGCATTTTTTTACGGCACCCAAATATGCATACCACAAGCATACAGAGACATTTGAAGATTTGCAGTGGTTAAATCCCATTGGGGCCTTATTCGGCCTAATCCGCGTGGACCGTCATGGTTGGGAATTTTTACATGTGGATTTTTTTAAAAACTATGATAGGAGCGCTTCTTCTTTTTTTGCGAGAAATCATCTGACGTATTCATCTTCAATCATGTCAGTACAACAAATATCAGAAATAATAAAAAAATACACCAGATTCATAGACCACCTAGCGACGACTACAAGCACTGGAGTGAGCCAAAGACGCGCCGCCGTCACCGCCCCTCCCTTATCGGAGCCGAACAAAACTTGTTGTAGTAGATAGTCGGGAAGTCTTTGTGCTAAGACCTCATAGGAACAACGCATCAGAACAGCAACCGCCGGCAATAAAGAATAGCAGATCGCAAGGATCATTTCGCCGATAAGTTCTGAACGTTCAGGATCTGACCATGGCAAATCGGACGGATTTTGTGACAAATTATATTTGTTGACCATGACAAGCTTAATTGGTAAGCATGACAACTCAGTCCTTAGTTTTTTTAGAAAATTATCATGTCCTTAGATTTTTTAGAAATTTATCGTGTTTGTCAACTAAACTTGTGACTCTCACGTCCACTGAAATTGCCATAGAAAACGTTTGATTTGCCAGTCAAACCCCAAACGGTCGGATTTTATCATTTCTGTGTTTTTAGTAGCAGGGAAAATAAAGGTGACATAGTTTGAGCCTAAGCTCTAATTTAAAAAGGCTTTGCCTTTATGGGGAGAGATGAAAAAAGCCATCAATCACCATCATCTTGGACTACTCTAGCAAAAGCTAGCTCTTACGCGCGCATAAACTCTTTAATTCTAAAAATAGTATCTTCAACCTAGAGAAATACTCTTTGACTCTCAGGGTGTAAATGCAACCTACATGGGAATTTTTTTCTCCAAAAAAGTGAAAAATTCTAAAATTTTTGAAAACAAACTTTACCTTCAATTGTACTCATATAAAAAGTTTTGTTAAGAAAAAACTCCGGTCGACTTCAGAGCAAAAAGACAAAATTTCAAGGACAAAAAGCATGAATAGTAACTTGTACTATATAGTATTGACTTTTTCCATCCAAAATAGCATTAAAGTCATTCCTTGGCAATTTTTATTATATATACAAATACAAACTGAAGGTTAAGTTTGTTTCCCAGGAATTTGGATAATTTTTTGAATTTTTCAAAAATTATTATTTTTCCCATATAGTGTGCACGTAGCCCTGAGAGCCAAAGATACTTGTCCGAGCAGAGGGGAACAAATGAAAATTATAAGGACAACGACAGCTTGGTGAGAGACTTAGAAAATATCAATGGATTTATTTATCTTTCACAACCATAAGGACACGTGGCAGACGCTTGTGGTAGTTGAGTGGAGCGCACCTGTTAGTCGATCGATAACAATTTTTTGGAAGTAAAATTGATGATAAAACCCGAAACGCTAAACACGATTAAAAGTAAAGGGATAGAAAATTACAAATTTTAAAGATATGGAGTTTTATGCTCCCTAGCTCAAACTTCGGGGTTGTTTGGTTCCAAACTACAATTTGCCACACTTTGTCACATATCAACTTAGATAAGTTTGACCAAGTTAGATATGTGTTTAGTTCTTTGCCACAACTAAGACAATTTTTTTTATTAGCAGTAAGTCTCACATGTCATAGATACAAAAAATATAGAAAAATTCCCTAAGGCAAGTCAAAATGTGGCTAAGAATTTGAGCACCTCGAGTAAGGCAAATATGGCAAAATACTATGGCAATATGTGGCAAAGATATCCAAAATCCAAACAGGCATGAACAACAAAATCCAAATAAAAGTTAAACAAATGATAGTTTTTTAATGAACATCGGCATATGCTCTAACTGCTTGGAAAAATTTGCCAAGAAAAGACATTCATGATGGTCTGTATCATAAAGATTTTGGGCTCAGAAAAGTTATTTGCAGCACTCATGTTTGTATTTTTCTTTCATATAGACTAGGCTAGGACGGAGGCCACATTGCCAAAAAATAATTGATTTTCTTTTATTTTGCTTAGTAAGTGTTTTTTTGGATTTTATTGTTTTGCTACTTTATTTCTCATATAATAGACAGATCATTTACATGAAGGTGAGAAATAAAATCAGGGATAAAAACGTCCCAAAAGCTAGGTATCTAGAATTATAGCAATGTTTAGCCAAGCCATCTACTTCAGCATTTGCTTCTCTGGAGCAATGTGTGAACTGATGAACTTTTGCGAAATCCATTATCAAGTCTTTGCACTCTGCTACCGTGGCGACATCAGGCCCTTGGTAGCCATCATCAAGATTGATCGCATCCATCGCGTAACTGCAATCTGAAACATATAGTCCAACTTTAATGGCAGTAATTTACTGTTTACGCGAGTCTGCATTTAACTCTGAAATTATAGTTGCACTTTCAAAATTTTAAATACCTCTCGGTAAGTATCGTAGTTGGAAAAAAAGAAATCTCTCTTGCTTGCCGCTCGGAAGAGGAGACACTTGCCGGTTGCCACGACATGTCATGCCTGCCCCCAAATGACATATGGGGCCAAAAGCTACCGCTCTAGAACTTTCTTCATCAGCTGCGGTAGTACTACTCCCCGCCGCACAGCGCTCGTTCCACCACATTTCAGAAGTTTCCATCACCTTCCAGACTCCCGGCCTCCGGCGACCTATATAAACTCCTTCCTCCTCCCGTCGCATCACAACCAAAGCATCCCACAAAAATTCAACAACCAGTCCAACGCCGAGGAGATCAATCACAATCAGCGAGCGACAATGGAGGGCAGGATGTTCGGGCTGGAGACCCCGCTGATGACGGCGCTGCAGCACCTGCTGGACGTCCCGGACGGCGAGTCCGGCGGAGCCGGCAATGCCGCCGGCGAGAAGCAGGGCCCGACGCGCGCCTACGTCCGGGACGCGCGCGCCATGGCGGCCACCCCCGCCGACGTGAAGGAGCTGCCGAGCGCGTACGCGTTCGTGGTGGACATGCCGGGGCTGGGGTCCGGCGACATCAAGGTGCAGGTGGAGGACGAGCGGGTGCTGGTGATCAGCGGCGAGCGGCGGAGGGAGGAGAAGGAGGACGCTAGGTACCTGCGGATGGAGCGCCGCATGGGCAAGCTGATGCGCAAGTTCGTGCTGCCGGAGAACGCCGACATGGAGAAGATCTCCGCCGCGTGCCGCGACGGCGTGCTCACCGTGTCTGTCGAGAAGCTGCCGCCGCCCGAGCCCAAGAAGCCGAAGACCATCCAGGTCCAGGTCGCCTGAGCTGAGATGGATGGTGTGGGCGTCCAATCGAAGCAGAGTGTGAGTGGGAGCGAGTTTCCTGTTATGAGTAATGGAGCGTGTGTCTTTTGATCTCATCTGCTAGAGTGTGTGTGTGTGTGTGTGTGTGTGTCGTATCGATTCCTGCGCACTGCTGAAGAATTGATGTTTCGTTAATGGAAATGGGGATGATCTCTGGCTTCGCCTGACTAAAACATGCGATTCAATTGGCCACATTTTCTATTGAAAAATCCAAGATGTTCGTTTAAGTTCTAAGACGGCCGTGTTCTGAAAATTCAGGGAACTGCGTTTGTAACTTAACGGAAAATTGAGACTAGAACATGAGGAATAGCAAAATTAGGTGGAAAACGAACTACTAGTTCTGAAGTGCTTTTTTCACCAGGGAGAAAAATCCAGGATGTCTTGGCATTTTCATCTTGGCAAATGTCTGGCTTGTGGGAAGATAGAAAAAGGAAATTCCAGTTAGAATTGAGAATTCAGAAATGTTAATTCTGCTTTGCCTGATGGAACATGTGAGAATCTCTTGGCTACATTTTTGTTACATTACTCTTTGGCTACATTTTTGTTATCAGATTAGAAAATACCAATGAAAAAAATAGCGCGCTACAGAAAATAGCGTCACCCTTGAAAATATGCTATTAGCGTGCTATAACGCGCTATAACGTGCTATTAGCAAGGCATTGTACATTGATTTATTTAGCGAGACAATTCTCTATATGCTATAGCATGCTATTAGCGGTGATATAGCGTGCTATTTTTTTCAGTGGAAAATACTCAAGACAACTATTGTCGAACCTCTTTATATCGACATAACTTTTTTTTTGCGGGGAATATTGACAGAACTTGAAAATGCCATGCTATTCCCGGGTGTAGGTACATCCTGCCAAGAAAAATGACAAAAAACGTGAATAATAACTTATACTCCCTTCGTCCAAAAAAATTTGTCCTTTAAATGAATGTGGTGCTACATACGACGAAGGGAGTATGTGTTGATTTTTTTTCACCAACAATACCGTGAAATTGATCCGTTTACTAATACAACAGAAGGTTGAGTAGATGAGGCATCAAGACGATATGACGCGGGCGACGCCAGTGGCGATTGCCGCGACGACGGCGGCCTCCATCGGCCTTGGGCGTGGGCACGTCGGCGGTCGGTTTTGGGCGCTAGCGGAGTCAGAGAATGAGGACGACGACGACGGGATCGGCGCCGGAGAACCGCCGGAGATGTATTCGCCAACGCCATCGGACGTGATCTGCGAAGCTTTCAATCCCGAATATTCGAAAGAGGAAGTGGCCATGATTGTGGATAATGTCGTGCCATGCAACGATCCGGCGCGGGAAGGACTGAACCCTGAGGACAAGGTGGAGCTAGTTTGACGGATAGTTCACCGGCGGACGGCGGCTTCTGTGCTCCGGCCTTGGAAAGGACTAGTACCCAAGAAATGCCTCAAGCCTATCACTTTGTCGGATTTTTTTTACCGGATTCTTGGACGCGTGTGACTAGAAAGAAGAACAAGAAAGGCCGGCCTGTGACGGCGCCGCCGGCGTCGGCGACCTGCACGGCGGCTCAGATCCGAGCGGACAGAGAGAGGCGTTTGAATCAGCTTCTGGGCTCTCCTGGGCCGTCGGCTGAGCGGGCCGGCGCTGACATGTCTGGGTATGCGGCCCAGCATGCCAGCAGCGAGGCAAGGCAGACCGGACCGGTCGTTCCTGGGTACGAGGCCCAGGTAACGCCGATCGTAGCTACGGAATACGTAGCCACATGCATATCGTCGGTTCGTCTGTTTCCTGATCAATCTATCCTTCCGCCTCACCTAGGGTTCGTCAAGCTCGAGCAGTTCCCGGGTTCCTCAGATGTGAGGCTGGCCGTGCTGCCCGTATTCCGCCCCTCGCAGCCATGGCGGGGCGTGGAGGTGGCCTAACTGGACCGAAGCCCCCAGTCGGAACCGTGCCGGTTGGCTGTGGTGGCGGCACGGCGGTTGGACAGAAGAGTCCGGTTGGCGTTGGGACTGCGCCGGCCGGGGCGGGAGGCGGTGGCGGCACGCCGGGTCTGAGACCTCCGTCGGCTGGAGTAGGCCGTGGTGGCGTGGCCCTGTCTATCCCTAGAACTCCGGTGGTGGCCGGTGCTGCGCTCGTCGCCACGGGACACGGTGGGGGCCAGCTTGGGCAGAGGCCGCCGGTGCAAGTACCGGCGGCGGTGACTACCGCGGGTAGGGGTGGGATGGCTCTGGGGCCTCGGCCACCGCTGTGGGACGGGGCGGCGCTGCGCAAGGGCCATGGCCGCCACAGCCTAGGCCTGCCATCGTGCCTGTCCCGGCGCCTGGCCATCAGCCTCGGGTTACGCCGCCGCCGCACCACGTCGCGAGGCCGACGCAGAAGCGGCCTGGACCGGCTCAGACTCATGCACCGCCGCCTATGCCTGCTAATGGAGGGGCAGGTGTGCCCCGTGACACAACTAATAGTGGTGCTAACGGACCATCCCGGGGGCAATGGGGTGATGATGGCTACAATGTGTATGGTGAAGGCCAGCACCGAGGCTCATCGTCGACGGGTGGTGACCGTGGTTATGCTTGGCAAAGCGATGGTACATATGAGAGACCTTTTTACGGCCCTCCTGAAGGCTTTGTTGAGGGGGCATCGTGCCCTGACTACCGGCAGCGAGGTGGTTACCGTGGTCATCGTGGTCGTGGCCGAGGTGGCCGCTACCGACAAGGGCAACCTCCCCCGCCTGTCGACATTGAGCAGACGGACTCTGCGGAGGCGGCCGATCCCGGTCAGACGTCGGAGTTGTCCGGTCAGGCTATGGAGGTGGTCACCACACTGGCTACGGCTGAGATCCCGGTGACGGGGTCGATTGAGGTTGCAGACATGGCATATTCTGATAAGCCGTCCAAGTGGGCACGAAAGAAGGAGAAGATTGTGCTATCGTTGTGGTGAGAAGGGCCACTTTATAGTGGAATGTGTGTCTGAGCTTTGTGATACATACCTCAAGGCAGCGCATGATACGGGGGAGTGCCCGCTTTTGCGTGATCAGATGCCGACTATCACTATTTATGGTGTGTATTGTGCTGAGTTAATGATCTTCGAATCTCCTAGTGCGCGAGAGATCCCAGAGGAGACCCAGAGCATGACCACTGGAATTGTGAAAGTTACCAAATGTGATGTCTCTGAGGCTCAGATTGTGCAGAGGCTTATGGAGTTAGTTCCAGGTGACTACCAGTGGGAGCTTGTCAGTCTCGAGGGCAACATGTATAAGGTTAAATTTCCCTCGGTTGAGGATTTGCAGAGACTTCTGAGTTTCAGGCTGTGCCGAGTGCCTGGCACAGATTGTATACTGGAGTTCCATGAGTGGAAGAAGGTTGAGCCACAGGGCAAGCCTCTTACTCAGGTTTGGTTGCGTTTTTCAGGGGCTCCCTCGAAGCCGATGCAAGATGCTCGGGTTGTTGCTAGCCTAGGTATTTTGGTTGGGAAAACTAAGAGAGTAGATATGGCTTTCACCCGAGCTCACGGGGTGGCTCGACTATTGGTGAGTGTTCGGGATATTGAGTTTGTTCCTGATGTGGTCAACTGGACATATAGGGGCGAAATTTTCACCCTTGATATTGAGTTTGAGGATACCGAGTTGTTCGCTGAGGCCATCAATGGGACTGATTAGACATGCATGAGGGTGATGACAGTTCTGCTGCCAAGGAGGCGCCAGTGGATAATTCTGGACGAGGGGTGTCCAACGGTTCGGGGGCCGTATCTCAAACGCACGGGGACGGGACATCACCATCCCCTTTGGCGCCGATGAATGCGCTGAGATTTGGGTCGTTCGAGCCGGCTTATGCTCCTCCCAGACTATGGAGTGACCGGGTGGAGTCCGATGACGTGCTGGAACGTACGCTCCCTCTGCTGGATTTTGATGATGTTGTGGGTCTGGTGCTCGGGGGCTCGGTCGATGCAGGGGGGAGGAGACTGGGCAGGAGGCCCCTCTTTCTCCCGCTCTGGCCATGGCCTCACCGACGACGATGCTTGAGCCTAGGGGAGGGGGTCCTGGGCAGGTGGCCTCGGCTCCTTCCTCTCCTCCAGCGGCCTTGGTGGTCGCGCCGCTTGTGGCGCCCGTGATGCCTTCCAGCCAGAGGGCCGGGACGGGCGGGGAGTACAGGCAGGCGGCCCATGTACTCCCCTCCCTTTGCGTGCCTGCGCCCCAGGGCTTCGATTCGAGGCCGACGTTGACGAGGCCTCCGAGCTCACCTCCGCTGCTCAAGGCAGCTCCGGTTGCGTCTTCGACGGGTGCAGCCCCGTACTGTGTTCAAGGTGAGGCTGGAGGCTTTACTTCGTGCAGGGCCACTCGGGAGGAGGTTATCACGTTTGGAGGGATTTCGGATCCGGTATCTGTGGGGCGGCGGATGAGTTCCAGGCTCTAGGATATTCCGGAGGTTGACCACATGCAGCAGAGGTGCGCTATGAGGGCGGCCAAGCTTCGTGACATTGAGGTCACTACTGGTATGTCGATCAACACTGCTAATTCGATCTTGCATTTTACTAATAATGAGATTATTAATAATGCAACCAATTAGGAGTTTCACTAGGTAGTAATGATAGTGAAATCTCTAATTCTGTTAATGATATCCTGGATTTGGAAGCTGAACATGCGTTAGAAATGATTCGAAACTTGGCAGCGGTCAAACCCATGAATGACTCCGATATAGATGCGTTTGGAGTTAGGGTACTGGATAATTTCTGTGCGGGCCTTACACCATCCTTTCCCGAGTCTGAGGAAGAGGATGGTGCTCTCGAGGGTGAAGTAGCTAGATCCATGGAGCCCGGTTGTGAGGACCGGGTGGAGGATCAAAACAAACCTAAACGCAAGTGGAACCGGAAGATTTACCCGGCTTCGGTGGTGCGTAGGAGTGCTAGGATCCGTACTTCTAAAAAAATTCATGACAAAATATGAAAGGAATCTTTTGGAATAGCAGAGGTCTGAAAGACTTGGCTAAAAGAAGGTTTCTTGCAGAGGCTTCCATTGACTATAAGTTGGATTTTATTGCACTCTTGGAAACTGGTCGAGATAATTTCTCACCATAGTTTCTCAATACCTTATCAGGAGGTGTTGATTTTGATTGGCACTGCCTTCCTCTGAGAGGAAGATCTGGAGGGATCTTACTTGGAGTTAGATGCGATTCGCTGGAAGTGCGAAGTGTTGTGATGGGAGATTTCACAGTTAAGTTTCGGGTTAGATCGAAAGATGATGGGTTCAATTGGGCACTGGTGGCGGTATATGGGGCCGCATAGCCCGAACTTAAACCCGAGTTTCTGGCTGATCTAGTTCGAATTTGCGGTTCTGAGCAGCTTCCAATCTTGGTTGGGGGTGATTTCAATATTATTAGGAGGAGAGAGGAAAAGAACAATGATAACTTCGACGGCAGGTGGTCGTTTATGTTTAATACCACTATTGAAAGCTTGGATCTAAGAGAGATTGAGCTTTCGGGTAGAAATTTCACCTGGGCTAATACCTTGCCAAACTCGACGTTTGAGAAGCTGGATAGAGTCCTTGTGAGCGTTGAATGGGAACAGAAATTTCCCTTGGTAACGGTCCAGGCACTTTCGCGCGGAATTTTGGACCACACACCTTTATTGGTGGACTCCGGTGAGGCAACCCACGCGGGGAACAAAAATTCCTTTTCCTTCGAACTGGCGTGGTTTGAAAGAGAAGGTTTCTTGGATCTGGTAGCCAGGGAATGAGCTAAGGATGCAGGAGGTAGAACTTCGGTTGAGCGCTGGCAGAATAAGATACGACACTTGAGGAGTTTTTTACGTGGGTGGGCTAAGCATCTTAGCGGGATCTATAAGGTTGAAAAGGATAGGCTCCTTACTCTTATTCAGTCCCTAGATTTAAAAGTCGAGTCCACAATTCTTCTCACTTCAGAGCTTAATGCTAAACTTGAAGCGGAGATGAGATTAAAAGAGCTTCTTCGTGAAAAGGAGTTGAAGTGGGCGCTGCGGGCTAAGGTTCGCAAAGTCGTCCAGGGGGACGTGAACACGCAATTCTTTCACATGATCGCTAATGGTAAGCACAGAAAGGAAAGGATCTTTCAGCTTGAACAAGACGAAGGAACGATTTTAGGGCAGGAAAACCTAAAACTATACATAACCGAATACTACAAGCAGTTGTTTGGGCCTCCGGAGGATAATTGCGTATCCCTGGATGAGTTTAGAATTGAGGATGTGCCTCAATTGGCTGCAGATGAGAATGGTATTTTAACTGCCCCATTTTTGGAGAAAGAGGTGTTTGAAGCCATTTCGTAGATGAAAAATAATAAGGCTCCAGGGCCGGATGGATTTCCGGTGGAGTTCTATAAAAAATGCTGGCATATTATTAAGGGCGATTTGTTACCGATGTTCCATGATTTATTCTCCGGATAGCTTTAGTTATTTCACTTGAATTTTCGAACAATAACGTTGCTTCCTAAGAAAATAGAGGCTGTGAGAATTGAGCAGTTCAGGTCAATCTGTCTTCTTAACATTAGTTTCAAAATTTTCACCAACGTCGAGACTAATAGGCTCACACAGATTGCGCATTCTGTGGTGCAGCACTCCTAAACTGCTTTCATGCTGGACAGAAACATCCTAGAAGGGGTTGTGGTCCTTCATGAAACGCTCTATGAAAATCACACGAAAAAACTAGATGGAGTTGTTTTCAAGGTGGATTTTGAGAAAGCGTATGACAAAGTCAAATGGCCTTTCCTTCAATAGGCCTTGCGTATGAAAGGTTTTGATGAAGCCTGGAGACGACAGGTAGAATATTTCACGCAAAAATGGAGCGTTGGAATTAAAGTGAATGATGATATCGGTCATTACTTCCAGACACATAAGGGCCTTAGACAAGGTGATCCGATGTCGCCTATTTTGTTCAACATTGTAGTTGATATGTTGGCAATTCTAATAGGGAGGGCTAAGGAAGCTGGACAGGTGGGTGTCTTGGTGCCTCATCTGGTGGATGGAGGTGTATCTATTTTACAGTACGCTGATGATACTATCATCTTTATGGAACATGACTTGGCAAAAGCAAGAAATATGAAGCTGGTGTTATGCTTATTTGAACAATTGACCGGGTTAAAGATTAACTTTCACAAAAGCGAACTATTCTGTTTTGGAAGGGCCAATGAGGAACAAGAGGCTTATAGGCAACTGTTTGGGTGCGAATTGGGGTCTCTACCTTTTACGTATCTAGGTATACCAATTCACCATCGTAAGCTAACAAACAGAGAATGGAAGTGCATTGAGGATCGCTTTGAGAAGAAACTGAGTTGCTGGAAGGGCAAGCTCATGTCATACAGAGGCCGATTAATTCTCATTAACTTGGTTCTCACGAGTATGCCTATGTTTCTTTTGTCTTTTTTGAGGTCCCAGTTGGAGTTAGGAAAAGACTAGACTTCTATCGATCCCGTTTTTTCTAGCAAAGCGATGAACTAAAACGAAAATACAGACTAGCCAAGTGGGATATTATTTGTAGACCCAAAGACCAAGGGGGTCTTGGCATTGAAAATCTTGAGGTCGAGAACAGATGTCTTCTCAGCAAATGGCTCAGTAAGTTATCTGTAGAGACTGATGCCACATGGGCACAGATTCTCCATAATAAGTATCTTCACTCCAAAACATTGTCCCAAGTGACAGCAAGGCCGACGGATTTGCCTTTCTGGAAAGGGTTGATGCGAGTCAAATCAGCCTTTTTCAATAGGACCAAGTTCATTATCGGAAATGGTACCGACACGCATTTCTGGGAAGATACTTGGCTAGGAGAGACACCCCTCGCGCTTCAATACCCGACTCTGTATAATATTGTTCAACGACGTGAAGCGTCTGTTGCAACAGTATTCCAGTCCACCCCCCTTAATATTTAATTCAGGAGAATGCTAGCCGGTAATCGTTGGGAAGCTTGGCTCCATTTGGTGCGTACACTGATGGCGGTCCAGCTATCTCAACAACCCGATCAATTACGCTGGAAGCTTACTAGGACTGGGGAATTTACAGTTAAATCGATGTTATCAACTCTAGCTCTATTCCTAGTTCCAAAAATGTTTGGAAAGTCAAAGTTCCTTTGAAAATTAAAGTGTTTATGTGGTTTGTTCATAAACAAGTCATCTAACCAAGGCAATCTGGCAAAGCGTAACTAGACATGACCTACTAGGTGTAGTTTTTGTGATCAGGATGAAACTATCAAACACCTTTTTCTTGACTGCCCGCTGGCAAAAGTGCTATGGCAGACGGTACACATAGCCTTTAATATTGCTCCTCCAAATTCTGTCAGCACGTTATTTGAAACGTGGCTTAACGGGATACCGGCCGAAACAGCGAGACACATTCGTGTAGGAGTATGTGCTTTATTGTGGGCAGTCTGGAACTGCAGAAATGATTTGGTATTTAATAGAACAACACATTTTCATTTTTTGTAGGTTATCTTCCGAGCCACTGCTTTGATCCGTATGTGGTCGCTACTCACTCCGACGGAGGCCAGGGAGCGTTTGGTTACTGGATCTATCCGGTGGGAGATGGTAGCACGGGATATTTTCAACCGGTTTGGATGGCGGCCATGTAATAGGATAGGCAATTAGTTTTCTTATCTTGTTGATGCCGGCCGGTTGTGGCGTTGTGGTTACTTTTTATAGGCTCTTTGTGAGCTTTTATTTTACCTTCACTTCGGCTTTATGACCTTTGTTGAACCTTTCTGCTTTTTAATAATGTTGGTCGTATGCATCGTTCTGATGCAGAGGCCTGGGAGTCCCTCCTTTTTCTAAAAAAATCAAAAGGTCTCATAATTTTTCGACATTATTAGAATCACTAGATTTTCTGAGACAAGGGAATAGATTGAGGAGCCTTTGGTCGAAACCATACAACCTCTAATAGACGATGTAACCGTTATTTCTAATTAATAAAGGTGTTTATTTTAAAAAATATACTGAGAAAAACTGTTTTAAATAAATTGTTAAATTTTGCCATGATTTTTCTTTCTCCAAACGGGATTATGTGTTTAACTATGGAGTAAACTATATTAGTTCTTGACTTTCTATTATGCTGAAGTAAACTCTTCATCAGATTGACTTTATTCCATACGATAAGTCAATCTCATCAAGAAAATTATATTGTAAACTAATTTTATGCCAAAAAGTTCTCTAGACCAATTTATCATTCATTTTGGAGTCGTCATTCATAAGACCATTCTCCTTTCAAATAAAAGTATTGCGTCCTTAACATGCAATTTACACATTTGAACAAGAACACCCAATTTTTTCAAACAGAGAAGTCTATCCTAAATCTAACCTTGAACTACGATGCTTGGTCCGACCTCAATCTTGCAATATGGAATTACTTTATCTTTTATAAGTATAGAATGAATTTTGAAAACTATTAACTTTGATTCAACTCTTTTTTGGTTAATGATTTTAAAATTTTGCCTCTGATTTTCTATTACTATGTCTCTCTACAAGGCATGCACGTACCCCTAGGTTATCATTTTGACCAACCTAATAGAAGTCATATATTACGAAAAACATAACATTATAAACTTCAAATGTTCTATTTTCAAACGGTATAATTTTTGTGATATATAGTTTATATTACGGTGATAAAATTGGCAACCTAGGGGTACGCGCACGCCTTATAAACTAAAACGGAAGGAGTATAAAGTTACTTCCTCTATTCCAATGTATAGGACGCGTGCACGGATTTCAAATTTAACTTTGACCATATGAGATCAGTGATATGTATTTTTGGACTTCAAAATTGTACCGTTGAAAACTTCTTTTGAATATGAATTCAATGGTAATATTGTTTTGGTACATATAACCCACATCTAGTTGGTCAAATATATAGTCGGAATTTAATTTTGACCATATTGGGTGCCTTTTCAGCTCTCCACTGGCTCTGCGGAATTACGGGATCTGCGGAACACCTAATTTCCAGCTCCACTATTTTAACCTGCAGCTCCGTCAGCTCCGCGAAGCTGAGTCCGGAGCGGAGGGACTCCGAACACCCCCTAGATCAGTGTATGTATTTTTGGACTTCAAAATTATACCATTGAAAATCTCTTTTGAATATGAATTCAATGGTATATTATTTTGTTACATATAACCCACATCTAGTTGGTCAAATGTATAGTCTGAAGGAAATATGCCCTAGAGGCAATAATAAAGTTGTTATTTATATTTTCTTATATCATGATAAATGTTTATTATTCATGCTAGAATTGTATTAACTGGAAACTTAGTACATGTGTGAATACATAGACAAACAGAGTGTCACTAGTTTGCCTCTACTTGACTAGCCCATTGAATCAATGATATGGTTATGTTTCCTAACCATAGACATGAGTTGTCAATTGATTAACGGGATCACATCATTAGAGAATGATGTGATTGACTTGACCCATCCGTTAGCTTAGCACGATGAGCGTTTAGTTTGTTGCTTTTGCTTTCTCCATAACTATACATGTTCCTATGACTATGAGATCATGCAACTCCCGAATACCGGAAGAACACTTTGTGTGCTACCAAACGTCACAACGCAACTGGGTGATTATAAAGGTGCTCTAAAGGTGTCTCCGATGGTGTTTGTTGAGTTGGCATGGATCGAGATTAGGATTTGTCACTCCGATTGTCGGAGAGGTATCTCTGGGCCCTCTCGGTAATGCGCATCACTATAAGCCTTGCAACCAATGTGACTAATGAGTTAGTTACGGGATGTTGCATTACGGAACGACTAAAGAGACTTGCCGGTAACGAGATTGAACTAGGTATTGAGGTACCAACGATCGAATCTCGGGCAGGTAACATACCAATGACAAAGGGAACAACGTATACCGTTATGCGGTTTGACCGATAAAAATCTTCGTAGAATATGTAGGAACCAATATGAGCATCCAGGTTCCGCTATTGGTTATTGACCGGAGATGAGTCTCGGTCATGTCTACATAGTTCTCAAACCCGTAGGGTCCGCACGCTTAACGTTTGGTGACGATCGGTATTACGAGTTTATGTGTTTTGATTTACCGAAGGTAGTTCAGAGTCCCGGATTTGATCACGGACATGATGAGGAGTCTCAAAATGGTTGAGACATAAAGATCGATATATTGGAAGCCTATATTCAGACATCGAAATGGTTCCGAGTGGTTCGGGCATTTTTTCGGAGTAGCGGGAGGTTACCGGAACCCCTCGGGGAGTATATGGGCCTTATTGGGCCTTAGTGGAATAGAGGAGAGGGAAGGGAAAGGAGGGAGGCGCGCCCCCCAAGCCCAATCTGAATTGGGAGGGGGGCCGGCCCCCTTTCCTTCCTCCCTCTATCCTCCTTCCTTCCTCTCCTACTCCTACATGGAAGGGCTCCTACTTCTACTAGGAAAGGGGGGAATCCTACTCCCGGAGGGAGTAGGACTCCCCAGGGCGCGCCATAGAGAGGGTCGGCCCCCTCCTCCACTCCTTTATATACGGGGGAGGGGGCACCCCATGGACACACAAGTTGATCAGTTGATCTTTTAGCCGTGTGCGGTGCCCCCTCCACCATAATCCACCTCGGTTATATCGTAGCGGTGCTTAGGCGAAGCCCTGTTCCGGTAGCAACATCATCACCGTCATCACGCCGTTGAGCTGGCGAAACTCTCCCACGAAGCTCTACTGGATCGTGAGTTCGCGGGACGTCACTGAGCTGAACGTTTGCAGATCGCGAAGGTGTTGTACGTTCGGTACTAGGATCGGTCGATCGTGAAGACGTACGACTACATCAATTGCGTTGTCATAACACTTCCGCTCGAAAGAAATATGCCCTAGAGGCAATAATAAAGTTGTTATTTATATTTCCTAATATCATGATAAATGTTTATTATTCATGCTAGAATTGTATTAACCGGAAACTTAGTACATGTGTGAATACATAGACAAACAGAGTGTCACTAGTTTGCCTCTACTTGACTAGCTCGTTGAATCGATGATGGTTATGTTTCCTAACCATAGACACGAGTTGTCATTTGATTAACGGGATCGCATCATTAGAGAATGATGTGATTGACTTGACCCATCCGTTAGTTTAGCACGATGATCGTTTAGTTTGTTGCTATTGCTTTCTCCATAACTATACATGTTCCTATGACTATGGGATCATGCAACTCCCGAATACCAGAGGAACACTTTGTGTGCTACCAAATGTCACAACGTAACTGGGTGATTATAAAGGTGCTCTACAGGTGTCTCTGATGGTGTTTGTTGAGTTGGCATGGATCAAGATTAGGATTTGTTACTCCGATTGTCGGAGAGGTATCTCTAGGCCCTCTCGGTAATGTACATCACTATAAGCCTTGCAAGCAATGTAGCTAATGAGTTAGTTACGGGATGTAGCATTACGGAACGAGTAATGAGACTTGCCGGTAACGAGATTGAACTAGGTATTGAGATACCGACGATCGAATCTCGGGCAAGTAACATACCGATGACAAAGGGAACAACGTATACCGTTATGCGGTTTGACCGATAAAGATCTTCATAGAATATGTAGGAACCAATATGAGCATCCAGGTTTCGCTATTGGTTATTTACCGGAGACATGTCTCGGTCATGTCTACATAGTTCTCGAACCCGTAGGGTCCGCGCGCTTAACGTTCGGTGACGATCGATATTACGAGTTTATGTGTTTTGATGTACCGAAGGTAGTTTGGAGTTCTGAATTTGATCACGGACATGACAAGGAGTCTCAAAATGGTCGAGACATAAAGATCGATATATTGGAAGCCTATGTTTGGACATAGAAACGGTTCCGGGTGAAATCGGGAGAATACCGGAGTACCGGGAGGTTACCGGAACCCCCCGGGAGGTATATGGGCCTCATTGGGCCTTAGTGGAAGAGAGGGGAAAGAAGCAAAGGAGGGGGCGCCCCCACCCCCAAGCCCAATCCGAATAGGGAAGGGGGCCGGCCCCCTTTCCTTCCTTCTCTCCTAGAACCAACAAAGGGAAGCAAGGGAATCCTAATCTCGGTGGGAGTAGGACTCCTTGGGGCGCGCCTAGAGAGGCCGGCTGTCGGTGTCAAAACTGGTGGATCTCGGGTAGGGGGTCCCAAACTGTGCGTCTAAAGCGGATGGTAACAGGAGGCAGGGGACACGATGTTTTACCCAGGTTCGGGCCCTCTTGATGGAGGTAAAACCCTACGTCCTGCTAGATTATTCTTGATAATATGAGTAGTACAAGAGTTGATCTACCATGAGATCGGAGAGGCTAAACCCTAGAAGCTAGCCTATGGTATGATTGTATGTTGTCCTACGGACTAAATCCCTCTGGTTTATATAGACACCAGAGGAGGCTAGGGTTACACAAGGTCGGTTACAAGGGAGGAGATATGTACATCTGTATTGCCTAGCTTGCCTTCCACGCCAAGTAGAGTCCCATCCGGACACGGGACGAAGTCTTCAATCTCGTATCTTCATAGTCCAACAGTCCGGCCAAAGGATATAGTCCGGCTGTCCGGAGACCCCCTAATCCAGGACTCCCTCAGTAGCCCCTGAACCAGGCTTCAATGACGATGAGTCCGACGCGCAGTGTTGTCTTCGGCATTGCAAGGCGGGTTCCTCCTCCGAATACACCACGGAAGAGTTTGAATATAAGGATAGTGTCCGACCCTGCAAAATAAGTTCCACCATAGAGAGAATAATATTTCCACAAATCTAATCTTCTGACACATTTCGGCAGCATGACATCACGCCACGGCCCGGTAATCATCTGAACCGTTTTTTCTCTAACCAGCTCCGCACATAACGCGAGGCGGTTTCTTGACACGTCTTGTCAAAGCATAGATCGTGTTCCCCTTATCACGGGATTCTCATCAATACAAACATGGGTAACCCAACCACGCCATCAATTACGGCGCTTGGGGGATAAGCAAGTTTTACCAGGCTTGTGGGGGCGCATAGTTTTGTCCGCCCTTATAAAGGGATAAGGTCTCACTTTTTTCTACCCACGCCTTCTTCCTCCTTGCTCATCCATTCTCGCGCACTCGAGCTCCAGCGCCCAAGTCCACATCCTTCTCCTCAACTCTCTCCAAACACGTCCGGAGCAGGAGGCAAGTGGATGGTCTCCTCCGTCACGGAGGGACACATAAAAAAACTACGTGGGGCCGGATACTTAGCCGCGGATATCGCGCACCGGATGCCAGCCGCGGGGCAGATCGTCCCTACCCCGGAACCTCACGAAAGGGTGGTTTTCCTCCCCCACTTCGTCTGCGGACTAGGGTTTCCCCTCCATCCATTCGTCCGCAGCCTTATGTTCTATTACGGGCTGGACTTTCATGATCTGGCCCCGAATTTCATCCTCAACATCTTGGCGTTCATCGTCGTGTGCGAGGCCTTTCTTCGCATCCGGCCCCACTTCGGCCTATGGCTGAAGACCTTCAATATCAAGCCGAAGGTGGTTGGCGGCCAACAAGCAGAATGCGGCGGAGCCATGGTGGGCAAAATGCCCAACGTTACATGGCTCGAGGGCTCCTTCGTGGAGACCATAAAGGGGTGGCAATCGGGGTGGTTCTACATCACCGAGCGCCGCGACATTAACTAGGTGGCGGCCCCCGAGTTTCGATCCGGAATCCCCACGCGGCTCACTTCCTGGAAGGAGAAGGGCCTGTCCCGAGGTTCATTGGTGGAGCTGGACGGACTCCAGAAGTGTATCCGGAACATGATAAGCAAGAAACTTAAGCTTGTCAACATAGTCCAGGTCATGCTCTTCCGCCGGATCCTCCCGTGTCAACAACGGGATTTCAACTTATGGGAGTTCGACTCGGCCCAGCACCAGACTCTAAGCGAGCTCTTTGACACAATGCATAAGGACGTGTGGAGGGTGCTGTTCAAGGGCGCCGAGGTCCCTCCTTCTCTTACCGAGGACCGCGGGCTAAGCGCGAAGCGCCCTGCGAATCCGGTGAGTTCTGTACATATGGTAGGGTATTTATTTCCCATAGCTTAACCATGTGCGGGGTCTGAGCTCCCATACCTTTGACAGGACTGGGTGGAGACATCGGAGCAGATTAACTATCCGGCCCCTCTGCCCGAAGACCCCGCAGACGCTCTCTTGACGGAGATGCGGACTCCGACTCCTTATGAGGTGCCGAAGAAGACCAAGAAAAAGGCCACGGGAACCCGAAAGAGTTCCCAGCGCCAGGTGGTATCGGACACATCGTCCGATAACTCCGAGGCGCACTCCTCCCGTGAAAATGAGGAGAAGGAAGAAGAAGATTCTCCCCCTCCAGTCGGGGGAGACAAGAAAAGGAAGGCCACCCCAACCGGGGAGGCCGAAGGGTCCAAGAAGGGAAGGACTCTCCTTCCGGACTGTTCCACCACCGCCGCCGACGGCAAAGACGAGTGGCTGCTCAGGGCCAAGCCCCTAGCGAAGTTGTAAGTATTCGGATACCAGAGTAACTCATAGCATACTTTTGTTGCACTGCTTCTCCTAAAGTCGAATATGATTATGCAGTCCGCCACAAGCCCGTATCGACGTATCATCGTCGAACGGTTCCTTGGACTCGTCGGACATGGATAGTGATACACTTCCAACCGCCTCCTCTCCTTGCCCTACGAACAATGCCGAGGTATTGTCTCAAGGGGCACCGAGCTGGGGGGAGACAGTCCCGGAGGCGCCTCAAGGCGACCTTCCGGACTCTAGGAGCAAAGGGAGCAAGGCTCCTAGGGGCTCCAAGTTCGGACCTTAGCCGGACACCGCGCCGGAACCTCCAGTGGTTCCGGACTCGGGCAGGCGGCCCTCTTCCAAGAGGGGCAAGCCGTCCGTGCTGGTGACCTCTGTCCATCCAGAGGCACCGGACGAACTGCTAGGAGCGCTTCGCGGCGCTTCCATCGACGAAGAGCACCGCACTATTATGAGTGCGGTGATCAAGAAGGTTCAGTCCGCCAAGAGCGGACTGGCTGAAGCCTGTGATAGCCTTCTAACAGGCTTTGAGGTAAGTATTTAAAATATAGGAAAAATATTACCGCATAGACAGTAGCCCCTAATGCTCTGTTTGGCGTTCACAAAGAAAAGCCGAATAGAGGATCAAATAATATCTGCAGGAGTCTAATATAAGTATGTCTATATGCGTATGCAGGCTTCGCTGCTGACCTCTGCCACACTGACTGCGGAGGTCGCCGCACTGAAGCAGAACCTCGAGCGGTCCGAGGAAGAGCTCGGCCTTGCCAAGAGGCAGCTCGAGGAGAACAGAGGTAAGTAATGCCTTGTCCATATATATATATATATATATATATATATATATAAGATGCGATTGCGAAATGATAGGATCATCATGGATGTGCCAGGGGCCACGACCGAAGTGGCGACCCTGAATCAAGCGCCGTCCGAGGCCGAAAACAAAGCGGCCAAGGAGTGCACCGAGCAGGAAAAACAAGAGGCACGGGTGGGCGAGGTGTAGAAAGAGCTCCAGGCTCTCGTGAAGAAGCACGAGGCTTTGGAGCTTGACTCGAAGACGCGAGAGTCCGAGCTTGCCGCGGCCCCCGAGAGCACAAAGCATGCCAAGGCCGAAGCCCAAAAGGCCCTCCGGGAAATTGAGGCGATGAGGAAGATAGCGGCGGGTAAGGCATTCAATATGCAAAGCAAGCATGTGAAAGTAAATTACTTTTTACTTACCCGAGTCCGGAGCTCTCCAGGAGCATTCACAGATTTGCCCCACAGCGTGTCGAATGCCTCGAAATATTACCAGGCCGAGGAGGGGAGCTCGATGGAGAAGTTGTTCTAGTCTCAGTATACTGGGACCGAACACCCGATACCTATGAGCGACCAGCTGAAGCAACTGGTCGAGCTGCACAAGGCGGCCGAACAGGCCATGAGGGGCCTTATAGTCCGGATGTGGCCTGGCGACTTCCTTCCCAACAACTACTTCGGCCTGGTGAGGCGGCTTGTAGATGCCTGCCCACGGCTGGAGGTCATAAAGCAGTCTGTCTGCATCGAAGGTGCACGTCGGGCCTTTGCCCGTGCGAAGGTGCACTGGGCCAAGATGGACGCCGAGAAGATGGTGAAGGAGGGGCCGCCGCAGGGCAAGGAGCATCGCCACCCCGAAATGTATTATGAGGGTGTCCTGAAGGGTGCCCGTCTTGTGGCGGACGAGTGTGCGAAAGATGTAATTTTTGAATGAACTTGCTCGTGTGATCCTCTATTATGAAAACTTGTTCATATGCGCTATGCAACGCTTGTTTGAATTTAAAATATTACCTTCTGTGCGGCTGTTTATCAAATCTGAGAGATGGCCAGTCGTCGGCTTCTGCCCCCATGCCACGAGTGCTGGGGTGTTCGGGATAAATCTGAGCACTCTTTTTCCCATTGTTGGGTCCTTCGAGGGAGGTGCTCAGCTCAACGAACAAGGCAATCAGACTATAATGCTTTATCACTCTCACTTAGCCATAGAAGTCTATAGTTTTAAATTTTGGCGAAGCCCCTACTATTTGGAAGGTCGAATTCAGGGCGCTATACACGCCTTAAGCCGGACAAAGCCGACTCCTCGCTCTAAGCGGCATAAGTCTTTAAGGACTCGAAAACCTCTCGAATAGCGACCAGTCTCTCGCCTTATGATGACAGTCAGTTTTAGCTTTCTCTACTGAGGTGCTTAGCCCAGATGAACCGGGGCACAAGCGCAGTAGTTCTCCCAGTGCTACCTTAGCCGATATAGCGGAACGTAAGGTACCAAAACATGGGAGCCGGGCAAACCCAACTATTGACCCAAGACATGATTCGGAGCTGATGCATATAATGCTGTAAGTTTGGGGTGCCGCACTGTCGAAAGTGTTCAGACTTCTCACGCCGTATTATGGGGTACGCTTAAGCCCCTGGCGTATTGGCCGTACCAGAGTGTACGGTTGTTGAATGTCATGAATGAACATATATAAGAAAGAAGAATGCGGTAATAGTCTACTGCTATGCATTGTTTATTCAAAAAGGTGCGTCGAAGCAGAATGATACAAGTAGTGCGATAAGCAAAAAGTAGGACTATTTGACATGTCCCCTCCAAGGGCAAGTTGAGGAATGGTATTTAAAGCAGGTATTTCACTCGCTATCAGAGACCACCTAGAAATTCCTTGATGCGACGTAGCTTTCTGCCTCCTTGGTTGTTGTATCGTGTGTCCGGCAATCGTACTGCCGGATGGGGCTTCCAGAGATTAAAGTCCTGAAATAAAGAAAAATAACAAAGCGGGAAGCCCCTAGTGCGGTTGAGCCGCGTCTTGGGGCGTGCCGTAGTCGTTCCCCCCTCCCCACCTATGCCCAAGGTATTTTCAATGCGTAATTATGTACGCGTGGCACGGATTTCGCCGTTTGGATGGGACTAGGGTGGGGGCCGCATTGCTATGCGATCTCGGAACGTGCCAGGCGGTCTTGTTGTCGATTACTCCGGGCGCGCTTGAAGGTGTCCGGGTCTTTAATCGCCGAACTGGTGGATTGCCTTAAGAGGCTGCTTTGTGCTTCTTCTGCGAGGGCCGCAGTGTGCTCCTCCGTGCGGAGAGAGCGCTCTGTGTTTCCATTGACTGTGATGACCCCCCGAGGTCCTGGCATCTTGAGCTTAAGATATGCATAGTGCGGTACCGCGTTGAATCTCGCAAATGCGGTTCGCCCGAGCAGTGCATGATAGCCGCTGCGGAACGGGACTATATAGAAGATTAACTCCTCGCTTCGGAAGTTATCCGGGGATCCGAAGACCACTTCTAGTGTGAGTGAGCCTGTGCAATGGGCCTCTACACCTGGTATGACGCCTTTGAAGGTCGTTTTTGTGGGTTTGATCCTTGAGGGGTCTATACCCATTTTGCGCACTGTGTCCTGATAAAGCAGGTTCAGGTTGCTGCCGCCGTCCATAAGGACTCGAGTGAGGTGAAATCCATCGATGATTGGGTCTAGGACCAGTGCGGCGAATCCGCCATGACGGATACTAGTGGGATGGTCCCTGCGATCGAAGGTGATCGGACAGGAGGACCATGGGTTGAACTTTGGGGCGACTGGCTCCAACGCATATACATCCCTTAATGCACGCTTCCGCTCCCTCTTGGGGATGTGGGTTGTGTATATCATGTTCACCGTCCGCACTTGTGGGGGGAACCTCTTCTGTCCTCCGGTGTTCGGCTGCCGGGGCTCCTCCTCGTCATCGCTATGTGACCCCTTATCTTTGTTTTTGGCATTTAACTTGTCGGCCTGCTTGAACACCCAACATTCCCTGTTGGTGTGGTTAGCTGGCTTGTCGGGGTGCCATGTATTTGGCACGAGCGATCGAGTATTCGGTCCAAACTGGACGGGCCCGAAGTGCTTCTTTTGAATGGATTTTTCCGCTGACCGGGTTTAGACACTATAAAAAAAAGACACATCCGTGACATTTTGGGCCGAACGAAATTTTTTTGTGTCATACATATGACACTTCTATGACGATAATTGTGACAAAACCCGATATCATCATAGATGTGGTGGGCTCCTACTTCTATGACAAAAAATCATGACAGAAAATGGGCTTTTCGTCCTAGGCGGGCCGGAGACGCAGCTGCATGACATTCTTTGGGCCGTCCATGACGGAAAAAACCATGGTAGAAGCGAGGGCGAGGAAAATTTCGGGGAGTTCCCGATTACGGTGGGAGGTCGGGGGCCGAGCAATGCGTGTTTCTCTCGTACACGTACGCGCGTGTGTGCGAGGCGTTGGCTCTAACTGAACCCGAGCGAGGCGTTGGGCTCTAACTGAACCCGAGCGATTGCACTGCAGGCTATGCGTTACTGAACCCGAGTGATCGATCGATGGCTATTAACTGAACCCGATCGAGAGCGATTCCTTTGCTACTGCTGCTAACTGAAGCCGATCGATGGGATGAACAGTGAGCGTTGCGGGGGGTTTGGATGAACAGTGAGCGGTGGCATTGCCTCTGGATGAACAGGACCCCGTGGTGTGGTGGAGGGCTGGATGAACAGTAGACGATGGAGGGGTGCCCGTGGAGGGGTGGATGAACAGGACCCCGTGGTGTGGAAGGCTGGATGAACAGTAGATGGTGGAGGGGTGGTTGAACAGGACCTCGTGGTGTGGAGGGCTGGATGAACAGTAGACGGTGGAGGGGTGCCTGTGGAGGGGTGGTTGAACAGGACCCCGTGGTGTGGAGGGCTGGATGAACAGTAGACGATGGAGAGGTGGTTGAACAATAGCCGGTGGAGTAGCACGCGGTGGAGGCTAGATGAACAGGAGCCCGTGGAGGATGGATGAACAGGAGCCCGTGAAGGCTGGAGGAGGTCGACGGTGGAGATGAACAGTATCCCATGGAGTCCCATTTTGCGGTACGCCACACCCCTCCCAATGAACAGGACCCCCGTTTCGACCGTAGCGCTCCAACACAAGTCTGTTTCCTCTGTTTTGCGGTACGCCACACCCCTCCCGATCAACAGGACCCCCATTTCGACCATAGGAGGTCCGTTTCCTCCGTTTTGCGATACGCCAGACCCCTCCCGATGAACAGGATCCCGTTTCGAACGTGGCCGATCAAACACAAGGCCGTTTCCTCCGTTCGGCGGTATGCCAGGCCTCGTTTCCATCGCATGTTCCGTCCAAGCCCTCCCGATGAACACGACGCATTATGTTGCCTCCCCATGAACACGACGCATTCCGTTGCCTCCCCATGAACACGACGACGATGCTGTTTCTCCGTTCCGACCCAGCCATGTACACGAGCCCTGGCCATACGTATGCGGGAGTAGGCATTCGAGACCCTGCCCGTATGTACACATACGTGGCCGTATTTTCTTTCTTGCACCCTGGCCGCTGTACGTACATGTAAATGCTACGTGCGCGCCTCTACAGCGACACGTGCACGCCTCTACTACGACACGTGCGCGCCTCTACATCGACCAGTATGTAAGCACACGTTCGCGACCAGAATGACAATGCTACGAACGCTTCGACCAGGTGGGTCCCGACTGTCAGGCACTTCCTTGCCTGCGAAGATGTTGCTGGTGGATCCCAGCAGTCAGGGGGCGAATCATTTTTTGCTCGGACGCACTTCCTTCCGTGCGAAGATGTAGCTGGTGGGTCCCAGCAGTCAGGGAGAAACGTTTTTTTCGTGAAATACGGTGGCCTGTCCGGTGGGTCCCGCTGTCAGGTGGAGGAATAATTATTTTGCACGTAATAAGGAGGCACTTCCTTGCTGCGGCCGTGGACCTAGCTGTCAGCCTTTCCACGTACAGTCCACGTCCGATGGAAGCCGTTCCTTGACCATGTTGACCACGCCGCGCCGAGAGCACCAGGGCGGTGGACGACGACGAGGCCTAGGAAGGGGACGACGCGGAGCCGGGGAAGACGCGGCAGTGGATGCCCACGCGTAGAGGAGTACGAGGGTTCACTGGTTCACTGCGGTGTGAGGCTACCACCGCCGCAGAATAACAGGGGGTGTGGGTGAGTTGAGGGATGGCCTGGCCAGCGGTGGGAGTAGTAGGGGGCGGTGAGGCCTCCGCCGCATTGCAGCCGGCCACGGGAGGCAGGAGCACGAGGCACGACCGGCGCTGGTTTGGGCGGCTGGAGCAAGAAGACCAGAGGTTGAAAAAGCACTACGGCCGTTGGATGGACATCGTACGGTCACTGGAGCTAGAATCGTGCATATTGACAAAGTTGACAAAGCCCTCCGTCCCCGTCAACTTAGTAGGCCCACAAGTCAGCCTGCCACTATACTGGGTCCCAGCTAACAGGGGGAGTATTCATTTTTTTGTGCGTAATAAGAAGGCACTTCCTTGCGTGCGAAGATATAGCTGGTGGGTCCGATCTCTCAGCGGCGGTAACGTTTTTTTCGCAAAATACAAAGGCCCTTTCGGTGGGTCCCTGATGTCAGGTGGAGGAATCATTATTTTGCGCGTAATAAGGAGGCATTTCCTTCTGTGTGGCTGTGGACCCAGCTGTCGGCCTCTCCACATAAAGTCCACTTCAGATGCATGTCGGTCGTTGACCACGTTGACCAGGCCGCGCCGAGAGCACCAGGGCGGTGGACGACGGCGAGGCCTAGGAAGGGAACGACACGGAGGCAGGGAAGACTCGGCAGTTGTTTCCCACACGGAGGGGAGTACGACTGTACGAGGGTTTACTGGTTCGTCTGCCGTCGCCGGAGAATAACAGCAGGTGTGGGTGAGTAGAGGGATGGCTAGGCCAGCGATGAGAGTACGGTGGGGCGGTGAGGCCTGCGCGGCAGCAGAGCCGGCCGCGGGGCGGAGGGAGCAGACAGTCCCACCGGCGCCTGTTTGAGCGGCTGGAGCAGGAAGAGCAGAGATTGAAGAAGCACGACGACCGTTGGATGGCCATCCAACAGTCACTGCTTGTGCGTCAACCTTTTTTAGGAAAGCTCAAATCTATGGAAAATAGCATACAACCCATTTGCTAATTCGTAAGGTTTTTTTGGAGCCTATATTCTTTTTGTTAGCATTACAGCCCATATTGTGGCCACGGTTAAAAAATTATATGAAATTTTGCATATTTCGGTGCGGTTTGAACTATTTTTAATCCTGAAATTTCGACTCACATTCAAACTGATTTTAAAAATAAATGTATATCAATATAAAATCCAACAAATTCTCCACGCATAAAAATTAATGTAATTTAAAATCTCGAAATGAAAAAAAAAGATATTTGAAACTAATTGTCGGTTTGATGTGTTTTAAAAATGTACAGCCCATTTCTCATTACTGATGGGCCATTTTCTCGGCCAGCCGAATGAAAGCTCTCCTCGTCTTGAAAGATTTGCAGCCCAACAGGCCTGACAAAGCGACTTACTTGGCAAATCACAAAAAAACTGGGCTGTGGCCGTGGACCCAGCTGTCAGTCCATTTATTTTTTTAGTCCATTTGGTGGGCTGGGTGAAACAATGATGTAGCATCTATGCAGCCCATTTAAATCCCATTTGCATTTTTCTCGAAAGCCGCGGATTTGCTGGGCTGGGTGAAAATATCATGTTGGGCTAGACGGACAAATGTTATAAAAACATAAACACATGATTGCACGTGAGTAAAATCTTTGCAAGCTTATGTACGCAATCACTAGGAGTTAACTTGCCAAGTTATATATAAACAATTATTATTATTACTTTGTAAGAACTTTCAACTTACGAAATAAAATATCATTTTAATTTGATGAGTTAATAATATGTGGGGTATTATTATTTTTTATGCTAGATGTGGGACAGTTGAGTTGGTTCTAGGGGAAAGTACTGGGAGAAAACACAGTTTACATCGAAAAAGAAAGTGGGAGAAAATTTAGAGACCTGTTGGGTCCACCTGAGGAGGGGAATATGTTGGGAGGAAGGAGATTCAAAGCACGGTATCCGAGTGAACTAGTTTTTTTACGGACAAGTGAACTAGTTTACATACATAAGAAAATTGCCACTAAAAAAGCAATCAGGTTAATGGGTTCTTAAAAGAAATATTTTAGACAAAACAGATAATTACGACACATAGGCTAATGCATGAAACACTCACATGATAAAGGTGCTTATAAACAGATAAAGTACAACATCTAGACCTTCCTGGCACGCTTGATCGTGAAGCTGCGGCTGTCCGTGTACTCGTCGGTTACGGGAAGCAGACACGCCCTCATGTCCAAGATCTGCATGTACATGTCGTAGCATGCGTATGCGCCCTTGGCCGCGTAGGTTATGTAGGCTAGATTCAGAGGTACCTCCCACGTGTTCAGGTCGTCTTCTTTCATGTTGGCGTATCAGGGGTCGATGATGGTTTCAGCGAGGTCAACCACGGAGTCCTTCTCCTGCCCGTTGTTGATGATCTTGTATTGCTTTTGGATGTCGACAAGCTTGTTGCACTAGATGACTGAATCGTCGCGTTCTTCCTTCTCTCCACCGTAGCGAAGGTGCAGTCGGCACTGCCGATGAAATGGGCGAATGCTCCAGAACCTGGTGCAGCCATAGAACTGAGGCGAGGCAGAGCTTCACCGAGTCCATATCGTTGGTGTACATCACATTCAACTTGGTGCAGCCATAGGACTGAACGGCGAACTCAAAGGGGAACTCCTTGCTGAAGTCCATATCCAGCAGGCTCACCCCTCGGATCGCCATTGGAGTCTCTTCGAGTGAACGAGTGTGTAGGCGGCGGCAGTTTGTTTTTCAGCTCTTGGGGAACTGGATTCAACAGTAAGCTAAGTGTGTACAGGCGACAATAGTTACTACCCCTCCCTCGTCCGATGCATGCCCGACAGAAGATGCACCCTCGGCCACACGTCGGTTCACGAGCGGGTCTGTATTGGTACTGTAATAACAGGAGTTAGTGGTCACTTTACTTAAATTTAATTAGCTTTAATAGAAATTTGTACTTAAAACAAGAAATGAATTCGCTCGTTCTATCAGTGCCACAGGATCAACATGCACAACAATTAGAATTATTATTCTCAGGACGCACACGATCATCACATTTGTCGCACTTTCACAAAAGATAATACTACCGAGTTTGAACTGTTTGTTATGGTTGTTGTCCTCTGCATCATCATGCCGTGTTTCCCAGCTTGCAAGATTCAGAACCAACAAATAAGATCCAAATAATAAGTACAACAAAGATGCCTACACATCTCATTGATTCCCAGCTTGCAAGATTCAGAACCAACAAATAAGATCCAAATAATAAGTACAACAAAGATGCCTACACATCTCACTGATTCCCAGCTATTCAGAACCAACCCATTAGAGCCTTTTGATAAAGTGAATATCGGGATTAAATCCATCTTGGCTAGCCATGTCATACAATCGAAGAACTTGGCGAATGCTCTTGACCGTCACAACATCTGTAGTTGAGTATTCCTGTTTGCACAGCATGTTCGCACAGCACAAACAAGGAGACAGGAGAGTGATTTTGCTTTAATAGCGGCCTCCTTGAACTCAACCTCCAGCTCTACTTGGATGAGGTCTGCCTGGAGTTCCATGATTCAATTCATGCGGCTTTTTCTGCAGTTCACTTGAAATGAAGCAAAGATTGCATCATTCAGCTAGAAAGAAGTACTTGCTCTTGTGAGCTCGCAGGTTCTTCTTTAGTAGTTGCACTAAAATTGAGGAACATTAAGGTTGGCTGTCCGGCTCATGTAAGGTGCAACTATAATTTTCTTATCCTTTTGTGCAGTTCCACTAAAATAAAGTGCCATTGTGGTGACAGTGACGGCTCCATCTTGCAAAGGCTAATAAAATGTTGCACGAGATTACCAGCAGAACTTGACAGAGATTTTGGAAACTCCAATCACCATTTTGTGCAGTTCCACCAAAATTGAGAGATGTTGCCCACGTGACATTTTAGTTGAACTACACAAGACACTCATTCCAAAAAAAGTGTTTTCTGTAGTTCACCAAAAGGTCACAATAGCAACAAGGTGAAATGGATATCCCTATATGCAAGAAAAGATAGAAAGTAAACAGTTGCTGGTCAATAAGAATATACGAAACATATACAAAATGAAAAGAAGCATCTTAATTATGTTCGTGGCAATCACGCAAGGACAATAGAAATTTTAAAACATCAGCGATGCTTCATGTTACCAGAAGCATTACGATCAACAATGAGATTCCTCAAATATGGGATTACTTTAATGGTGGCATTGCTTGTTTACCAGACACAGTAAATCAACATCAGCTAAAGAGTTGGTTTAAGGGCATGGGACCGTGGGGACACCAGGACACTCAGCAGCGTAAAGGAGCAACTTACTTATCATACTGGGGAAAACAGCAGGAGTGCCATTGTACTATGTGAGGGCAGCAAATCTAATCCTGGAGACCTTTTACTATGTGAGGGCAGCAAATCTAATCCTGGAGACCTTTTACTATGTGAGGCCAGCAAATCTAATCCTGAGACCTTTTACTATGTGAGGGCAGCAAATCTAATCCTGGAGACCTTTTACTATGTGATGGCAGCAAATCTAATCCTGGACATACTCTGTTGACTTGTCCACCAGCCGCCACTTTCTATCCTTTTCTCAACCAATAATAGATTTGTTCCTTATCCAGTTTGTACTGCATTTTCCCATTATTTCCCTTTTCAACCAAGAGACCGGTTGGGTATCCGGTCTCTACTACTTTCACCATATTATTTCCTCTTTGAATCAAGTCCTAGATTCATGCTACAACTTTTCCCGCTTTCTTCGTTGTTTGAACAAAGCCCTAGATTCGAATGCATGAAGTAGCTTTACCTCTAATAATACTAAAAATTTAGGTGGCTTTGGAAGAGCTGATGGGAGTAGAAAAAGATGCACATGCAGACACGTGGGGAGCTGGGGCAGTAGAGCAAGGCCGCTTTCGAAGAACTTATACCTGAGGGTCGCCGGGATGTCGGCGGCGGCAGGTCGGATCTGCGGACAATACGGCAGGGAGGAAGAAGGGTCGGAGGACCTCCCGAGTCGGCCATGTGTCGGAGAGAACGACACGGGCAGAGGATCGGGCCCCTCCGGCAGCTGTGGGTTTCCTCCCTCGGCGGCGATGACCACGTGAACGATGCACCTTTTAGTCCTCTACACACACCAGCCGAAGGGATCCGACCGGATCTGTGACCAGCGGTGAGCAGAGAGAAAATGTCGCTACCGCTGTCTTGTTTATATCTGGAGAGGATGAGAGAATGAAGAGAGCAACCCTAGTAAAGCAAGCTCTCAGGCCCCTGCGTCCATATATAGTGGAGTGATTGTCTTTTTTCTCTCCACAACAAGCGTTTCAATTTGTGTACGTGGCATTAAAGAAAAGAAACTCTCTATTTAAGGTGACTACTGTACGACTCCTACTTACTACTAGTAGTACTACAGTATTGTTCACTTGTGCTCCCCGCCCCTCCATTCATTGAACAACCCCACGGGTGAATAAACATACAGTAAGTACTGTATTTATATAGAACAAACAAGCTCGAACTGTTTTCGCGTAGTTAAAAGTTGAGGGCGGGGCTTTTCCCGGGCAGTACGCGCGGCAGTTTTCAGGTAGGGCCAGAAGACTATTTTGATTTTTTTTAAACTTTGAGACGGCCACATAGCATGGAGCCGACCCCAACGATTTTAAGCTTACAGGCACGGTACAAGCTATCCTAGAGTACTATACACATGAAACTGCCACACGAGCGTCCGGGCTGCGCTTGGCTCTTCGCCTCTTCGGGAAGTCGAACAATGATGGAATACTACTGCACTGGAGGAGTACTACAGTACGCTTCTGGCCATCTGACACCGATTGAACTGCTGCATGTCCACCGCATGCGGGAGGGAGAGCATGTAGCGAAAGCTTCTCCTAGTCTTGCCAGCCACCACGCTCATGGGCGAGGGAGGGACGCTCCTGCCTTTGCGTGTATGACAGGTGGGCCCTACAGGTGTGTGGCCAACCTGTCATGCAACCAAAGGCATGTGCAGTTAAGTCCGCGAGGGAGAGGATAATCAAACTTCTCGTTGATGTATGAGTTGACACAACACATCAAAGCACCGCACTCGATATATTTCAATAATTTGCGTGTGTGACTCCCAGATGCAGAGGCCGGGGGTCATCATCCTCCTTTTCGAGAAAAAATAGACGCGTGTGTGAGAGGACGAGTGCGTGCGTGCACTTCTTCTCTTCCTGTATAACATACTACTAAACTCAGAGTACAAGTTTTTGTGGGTGGCACGATGTTGCATGCGAGAAGTCCCGAGAGATAGGTTTAATGCATTAATTGCAATGCATGCATGCATAAAGTACATGCATTGGTCAATTTTCTCTTAATACTTGCATGCAATGATTTAATGCACCTTGGAATCTGAACATGTGTTGGGGACAACCAAATTGAGCCTTATAAAATGGAAAAACTAAAATTTTGAGATAAGCCCTATAAAACCGGAAAGGAGGGAGTAGAAAAAGAAGTACTCCATCCGGGAATAGTGTCGCACTTCGAAACTAGAACCGTCAATAAATTTTGAGCTTGCGTCTCATCACATTCTAAATTACTCCACGCTATATTGAATTGCAAACCTGTTCACACCGATCACAACCTAAACGGTTTCCCACTTAGGAGCGTATTAGTACTCGGTTATAAATACTAGTATGCCAAGATGACTGCACATTCCTCCTCAAGTCCTCATCCACAAAAACAAACAAGTCATTGAGCATCCTTCCCTTGCATCTGCCATGGCCAGCGTGAGTTCTGCGTCGAGAGATTGCCACCAGGGAGAGGCGAGCATGGAAGCGGAAGCACGAGAGATGTCCCGCCTCGCTGCGAGAGCAACCGACATGTCCTGCCGCGCAGAAGTAGCAACACAGAGGTCCCGCCGTGCTGCTGAAGCAGCACGGAGGTCCCGCCGCGCCGTCGATGCAGCAGACTGGTCCGGCCGCGCCGCGGAAGCAGCAGAGATGTCCCGCCGCGCCACGATTGCAGTAGAGATGTCTCGCCGCGCCACGGCGGTCTGGGAAAATTTCTCGCGGGCACGCGACGACTGTTACAGGCGCATGGATGCGATCGTCCATAGCCAGACGGATCAGATCTCCCGCTCGGCGAGGTTGCCGGATGACATGATAGCCTCGTTTGAATAGGCTACCGGCGTCATCCGGCAACTAAGGGAGGGCAATGAGAGGCTCCGGGCCGAGCGCGACCTGCTGAGGGAGAAGATTGTCCGAAGTGCAGACCTGCAGGAGGAGACTAGTGCCTTGTTGAAGAAACTTATGGACGAGAATGACATGCTCCACAACGAGCACCAAAGGCTGGTGGAGGAATCTGTGGATGTTGTCAAGCAGCGTCTTGAGGACACGAAAGAGCTCATTGCCGCTCGCCGCGGAGACTAGTTTCCTGGTTTCTTTTGATGTAATAATCGTTTTAGGATGTGAATTGTGTCGTCGGTTGTGAAATGTTGGGTTCTAGCGCGGATGTTTGTCCTTTGTTGGCCTCTTGGGATGTTGCGATTTCAATCTGGTAGCTTTTAGTCCCTCGTGTTAGGCTGGAGTTGTGCTGAACTTCTTGTGAATTGTGGTGGTTTTCAGTAATGAAAATCGGAAGGGGCAAGCCCTTCTTTGATCAAAAAAAATTAATCATCCTTATATATTCATCAGTCTTGCTATAAGTCGCAGTAGATGCTATATAGGTCCGTCGGATCTTACATCAAGATCCGTGCTTTCAGATTTTCTTTTTTCTCTCTTACTATAAATCTCAGTCGAGTGAGACATAGCCACGCCATTAAACAGAGGCTCGGGCGCCATTAATGGAGACCTTGGGAGAGAGGTGGACGGCAGATGGAGGTCAAAGGGCTCTCCTCCTGATAAGCACGCGCAGGGGTCTGATCGCATGCCTCTCATACTCAAATAGCTACCCTGCACGTCGCCTCCTAGCTAATAAAAAAGGGGACGTGTGGCGGCACGTAAATGGTACTAGTAAGTAGAACGCCCACGGTTTCAATAATACTTGTGTTTCCGATTGTAACATGACAACACTTCTTCCAAAATGACTTTGTTGATTGTTAATGTGTGCGCCTTCGCAAATCAGACTACAAATATACCACAGCATGTTGGTGCCATGTCATGGCACCAAGCCAAGTTTCATTATTTTCATGCGTGTTTTGGATTTACAAGAATTAAAAAACTAAGTTTCTCAATGTTTCCAACCCAGCCACGACGCCCAGAATTTTGAATTTCATTCCCATTTCTTGCATGGAACCTAGAAATTTACCCGAGGACACACATGTGATTTTTCAACCAACTTTGGTGCACTGGAACATGTGCTTGTATTTCACATTTGAATTATGCACACAAAGGTGGCACGTTCCCTCCCAGAACCACGAGCCTTCTTGAGAGAAGCTCCGATTTGCAAGAAGCTTATACCAAAATTTGTTCCTATTCGGCCAATTTTTTTACCACGGCATTGTACTACCATGACATGACACCATGCCAAGTTTCATGATTTTAAAACCAAGTTTCTCAATGTTATCGACCGAGCCACGATGCCCAGATGTTTGAATTTTATTCTCATTTTTTGCATGGGACCTACTCCCTCCTTCCATCTATATAGGGCCTAATGTGTTTTTCAAGACAACCTTTGACTATTGACAAGATTAATAGCACATGAGATGTATACTATGCAAATTATATTATTGGAAACTCCTTTGACATACAAAATTGAAGGTATGCTTTGTGTAAGTTGCATGTCATATATTATTGCTTTAACGTTTGGTCAAAGTTAGCCTCGAAAAACGCATTAGGACCTATATGCATAAGAGGAGTCAACTTCGAGAGAACGTGTTTGTTCGAGAGACACCGAGGAAGACTACTATATATCGATGGTGCATGTAGGCGGGAATTAAACTAAGGGATGGTCTTATTGGTTTCGGGATATAGGGGAAGAGTGAGAGGCGGGGGGTAGCTAGAAGGAGATTGTTAAGTGTGAGTGTGTGTTTTACCCATCCAGGCGGAAGTTATGTGCACAAAAGAGGAGAACGATTCAATGTGGCGTTAGGATTGAGGGTAATTAACTACGTATGGAGACATAGAGACCTTGAACGTGCATGTGTGAGAGGTATACATGTATATGTGGGATGTGTGTGTGTGTGCGCTCGCGCATGATCGAGATAAAAGAAAGAAGACATAAGTCATAAGATCAACGACATGGGAGAGACGGATCGGTATGACAATATGCATGCATGTGAGAATGCATGGAAGAAGTCCCGACAATTGAGCATGTGTTTTTGTCTTTAAGAGATAGTGGTGTGGGCTGGAGCATGCATCTATGGCGAGCAGAGGGAGTGAGGCGCAACGATTGTGCAAAAGAGACCAACCTATAAATGCATATGTATGGAGAGACATATATAGTGTGGGTGATAGGAAGCAAGACTCCGTGCAAGAAAGAAATGTTGACGGAGAAACTACAGATAGATATAGAGATGGAGATGCTAGCTAGAGGGACATCTGCTAGTTTGGGTGTTGGAGATGACCGTCGGGTGGTTCAAAGGGTGAAGTTATATATGTGTGTGAGAGGGCACTTGACTGCATGTAGAGAGAAACATATGTAGTGTGCGTGATAGGAATCAAGAGTGAGGGCGAGAAAGAAGGTTGATGGAGAAACAGATAAATAGAAAGATAAAGATGCTAGCTAGTGTGCGTTAGAGATAGGAGTCGAGTGGATCAGAAGGCTGGGTTATGTGTGTGGGTGTGAGAGAGATAGAGAGAGGGTGCGTGTGAGTCACATACAAACAGATATCAGAGAGAAATGAGATCCAGAGAGATGGAGTTTTGTGTCTGCAAGAGAGAAAGATATTTCACAACGAGAGTGATAGCTAGAGAGACATACGAGGGAACACGAGATATCTCTAGGGAGAGAGGGTGTGTGTGAGCGACATACAAGAGAACAATGGAGAAATATAAGACCCTGGGAGACAGAGTTTGTGTTTGTGTGTGAGAAAGAGATATTGAAGAGGAAGAGTCGTAGGTTCTCATATCTAAGGAGCGAAAGACATCTCTATATGAGGGGTGTGCGAGTGGCACACATGGGAATAGTAGAGAGAAATGAGACCCCGGAAGACAAAGTTTTGTGTTTGTGTGAGAGAAAGAGATTCCACATGGAGAATCATAGTTAGAGACACATAGCAGGGAGCGAGATATACTTAGAGAGAGATAGAGTGATGAAGGTCAAGGGAGAGTACCGTTAGTGTGTTACGAAGATAAAAGATCATTGTCGACATACAGGTAGCACGAGAGATACCTGAGAGACGATGAACGTGTATAGGTCCAGAGAGATAGTCCTATATAAGCATGAGTGATAGCTATATGAGACGAATATCTGGATTAAAGGGGATTCAAATATTTAAACTGGAGATCACGACATCGATAATATCATAACGCAAATTGGTGTATCAAACATGCATATTCATTTGAATTTGGGCACACGTGTAATGTTATATAGTTTATCAATATTGGTGACCCATAGATTCTTCAATTACAAACAATGCATGGTTTATATGCAATTAATGTCTAAACGGGATTACACTATATGTTGCGTGTGTGAAACACATTATACATGTTTGAGAAGTAAAAAAACCCCGCATGAAACACACATTAATTGGAGACAGTTAGCGAGGAATGCATACATTGGATTTCAACATAAAGTGGTTTCAAATATTTGAAAATCCAAATTGATGGATACAACCTTATGAATCTGAGATCATGCCATTTGTAAACCATATTTATGTATAAATGGTGGTGTGCTTTTGAAAGTATATATAAAAATGATGTATATAGAATGTAATTCCAATTGAAAATGGATCCTGCCCGAAAAAAATAGAATACAAACGGGATTCGAATTGAGTTGGCACGGTAAACGTGCACTCTACAAAATTTGAACGAAGTGGGGAAAGTCACAGTAACCGCGTGAAACCAAAATTTGCGAGATGAAAATCACTGCTGCCTATCCCTGCCACGCAAAGCCTATATGCTGGATTTCTATAGGTTTGAATAGGGGTAGGTTTGTAATTTCACCCAAACGTGACGTAACCGCCTCTCACCCGGATTCATACATGGTGGGCGCCAAAACACAGTGTGTCCTCGGCCGAAATCGACTCCCTCCCCGATTCATATTCATACACGGTGGGCGCCAAAAACAAACTCTCGTCGACAAATATTCAGTGTATGCGAGATTAACGTCCTATCCCCAACCGACTAGTGTTGTTGTGATGTAATAGAAATTTGAAACGGGGGCTAAGTTTGTAAATTTCCTTGCATTTGAGACAAGCGCGCCCTGAATACATGGTTCCCCCTTCCTCTCTACCTCCCTTTTCCCCATTCGTACTCCGTGGGCGCCAAAACACCCTCTCCACCCCACCCTCCTCCGTCCGCCACCCCATCCACCGCCGTCCTCCTCCACCATGCCGGAGCTGATACCCTGACGCCGCCGTCCATTACAAGAGATCGATCTCTCTCATCCACGGCTTCGGACCGGGATCATTGCATCCCGTCCTCTCGCTTCATCCCCGCCGCCGTCCACCTTGACGGCGCCGCTCCTACGACCGTCTCATCCACCGCGCCCCGCCACCACCGTCTACCCTCCTAGATCTGCTTCCACGCCACCGACAGCCATCGCTACCGCAGCACCATCAAATTCTCAGCAGATGCGTACACGGCGCCGCACCAGAGGCGGTACTCTTTTGTATCTGCTCAACTTATTTATCGCAGCAAGAAAATAGATCGCCACTGCTTTACTCTGATTTCTTGTCTTGGTTGCGAAGTTGCCTTTGTCCGGTTTGCACCTTCAGATCCGCCATGGCACGCTCAACACCATACTCGCAATGCTTATGGTTTTCCCCGTTTATATTCCGCACTAGTTAAATCACAGTATATTAAATTTCAAAATTGGGTCAGTTGATTTTCAGAGCTCGCCGGAGTTCGCCGGTGCGATCGAAGGGGCTCGGGTGGTTGTGGGGCCTCGCCGAATGAAGAAAACTCAACGCAGGTGGAGGCTGGGGTGGGGGTGGCGGAGGAACACAGGCGGTGGGGGCCGGTGGTCCGGCCGGCGGCTCGTGCGGTGTTTTGTATGGGAAGAATCAGAGACGAGGAAGAAGAAGGGTTAGGAGACGTAGGATCTTCATCCAACCGCCTGAAATGGTCGAGAGACAGCTAGGAGTTGCATTCTTAATGCGCTCTGGTTCATCATGTGTGGGCACTGTGCAACCAACATTTTATTATCCAAAATCTGCTTGCTCTTCTTTACCATGTTCCTCTTCCGTTCTTCTTTAATATGTACTCTCTCCGTTCCTAAATACAAGTCTTTGTATAGATTCCACCATGGACTACATATGGAGCAAAATGAGTGAATCTACACTCTAAAATGTACCTGGATACATCTGTATGTGATCCATAGTGGAAATCTCTACCAAGACTTATATTTTGGAACGGAGGGAGTATGATAGTAGTACAGTATCTTCCTTGTACTGAAGATGAGCAGGGACATTTGCAGTGTAGAGGTCTATATGGTCGGTTGTGATGGACACTTTGAGCCTCTTTGATTCGTAGGATCTTGTAAACATAGGAATAGGATTTGTAGTGGCCTGCCCACTTGAATCCTATAAGAATAGCAAGGAAATGCGGGGAGCTGTGTCGCCTTTGAGAGTTACATTGATATTAACAGTACCGCACCTTCACTTGAAGAGAGCTGGTATCCGAAGCCTTTCTAGCCGTACCGGCAATACTAGCACATATATTCCAGCAAGTTCCACTTTGCTGATTTTACTCTGATGCTTAAGGTTTTCCCGTTATATCTACACTATGATCTGTGTAGCTGCTTTGTGTCGCACTAGCAGCAGTCCACTCTTGAAGCTAAACACTGCAATGACTTACAAAATTGGCACCAGGGCATTGAGTGCCATTCTGGATGCAATGAAACTCATACGCTCCCCACCTGTTGATTCTTGTTCAGAATATGATCCTAATGACTATTCTAACCTCGAGGAGTCAAAGGCAGATGGCCTGTCCTGTTGACCCATCAAGGTGCCTGTTCTAATTTGGCAATGTTTTATTGATTGCGGGTATCTTGCATATGTTTTCTTGCATTTCTTCTACTTTGTTGCACCGCCATCTGCTTAGTTTACTCATCATATATGTCGAGATGCCATGCCCATCCATTATCAATACATATTCCATCTGTCATCATACCATGTTTTTCCACTCAAATGATGTTCTTGTGCATCAGACATCAAAAAGGAAGAGGGTGATTGCGGAACCTGAAGGAGCACCAACAAAGTCCTTGAAAAACGTGGTGGTGCCGGAGAAATCAGACATCACCCCACTTATATTGGCTGTACAACCAGTGACACAAAACGTAGGACCGACTCCAGCAGACTGTACCCATACTTCACTGGCCACACCACTAGCCCCACCACACAGGACCTGCACTCCAGCAAAAGGTATACCGATTTCATTTGCCATAGCACTAGTTGTACCATAGAAAAATCCCACTCCAGCAAAAAGTAAAGCAAGTCCACTGGCCGAAGACCTATCCCAACTGTAGAGACGGCCAATTCCTGCAGATTGGAACCCCGTTCCATTTATTCCCAGTTTAAAAGACAATGCTTTCAATGTTGTTAGGGACTACGTGCATATATTCCCATCATGGGAAGATTATTGTGAAGACAAACACCATTTTCGCATCTTCTTGTCCAACTTACGCGTAAGTGCTATTATTCATGGTTATTATTTTCTTGTTTTCTGCTGATTGAACACATGAATGATTTACATTACATTGTTGTAACTAGGCGAGGGTCAATCTGGATAGTCATGACGAGCAAAGCTTGCTTATGCTTTTCAAGGAAGCATTGCAGCAGTATCAGTGTTACCTGAGGAAATCACACTTTGAGGGCAAGTCTATAAACGAATTTCCGATGAAGTCTCCTGTGCTAAATTTAGAAGACATTGAATGGAAAAACCTTTTTATGCACTGGTCTCGTTCCCAGGATGAGGTACTGTCTATGAAATCACATGACAATTTGAACTTCTACTTTTCCGCATGTGCCTTACGGATATTTTTTGCAGGAAATCTATTCGAAGAAGAATTCCGGTTTGACAAGAACGACAGGATATCACAAATATGTTGCCCGCTGCTTTGCTCTTGTTAGTACCTGTTGTCATGTATCACTATACTAGCATACATACCTGGTTCATTATATGACAGCAGTATGCATGATAGCTTGCTTATCAATTGTTCGCTCCAAATTATCTGATCTGTATGAATGGTTACATTAGTGTAGAATATATCCAATGCCAGTGTTTTTTTAGCTCTGCATTGTTCTTGTAAGTACATGCTGTCGTTTATTAGTGTACTTATAATGACAGGTAGTTGTTCATGTACCATCACTCTGCATCTTATTTTCCTTTGCCCTCCATTTTCTACACATCAGATCTATATTTACTCTTACCATAAGGTTGGTACTGAAGAAGTTTAGCTGTGCTTTGCTCTTGGCTGTACCTTTTGCCTGTATCGCTGCACTTACATTTATAGCTACTTGGTTATGTAGCATCACTCTTCATCTTATCTTAAATATTCTCCATTTTTTCGTATATTATCACATCTATATTTACTCTTAACAAAATGTAGAATAAAGGCAATGCTTTTGAAGAAGATTCTGTGGTAAACTTCTTGAATTGCCCCCCATCAGCATGGACAAGGCCTTTATAGAGCCTGTCTTCACCAATAATGTAAGTTTGTCCATTTCAAGCCTTCAAACTTTGTTGTATATATTTGGTTAGGCATGACTGCAACAGCTGTTTATTTTTGGTGTTTGCATCAAATTGCTTGTTTAAAGTTTATTATGTAGTTCATAAATAAAAGTTTGCCCTTTCTCAATTTAAGTTTTCAGTTGTACAACCAACTTCCTTCTTCATACCATGTAAATTAAACTATACAGAGTAAGTGATCTTCTTTTGCACTGCATGTATGCTTCTGTTCTTCATCCGTAATCCAGTGGTGTGGTGAACCTACCCACTATAGCACAATGTCATATTCTGCAATGTCTTAACTATGAACAATGTCATATCATTCTACTATTATTTAAACCGTCTCTTTATTTTCCATCTGAAATGGTATAAATTGACAGCACACTAACCATTGATACTTATGAGTTCTTGATCTGTAATCCAGTGGTGTCGTGAAGCTGCCAACTCCTTCACAATGTCATTTTCTGTCATGTCTTGGCCTAAACAATACCATACCTTATATTTACTAATTGGAGGCACCATACGAGACTCCAAGTTAATCCTGAAAAGCTACTTAGAAATAACCATTAGATCTTAACTAAGCGTCTAGGATTAAATAAAACATGAGAATAAGTGTAGGCGGTCTATATGCTTAAAAGGGAGATCTGCACAAAGAGTCCATGTGTGCTACGTACTCTAGGAAGGAAACATGCATCCCTCAACAAATGGAAGGAAACATGCAAGTGCTTAAAAAAGAGAAGGAGTCCATGCGTGCTACTCCAGGAAAGAAACATGCAAGTGTTTAAAAAGGAGAAGGAGACGTGCGAACAAAAATAACCTAATAAACTAATGATACTATTTTTCCATAATTGTACCGTAAAGGTACTCATGCATGTAGGTACATATTTTTTGAAAGATGTCGATCGTACATCTAGGCGGGTGAATAATTTTTCTCATCCAGAAATCACAACACGCACATCCATAATTATCACAGATCAATGTTGCTCACCTATATAAAAATATGCGTATAGTGGTTCATTATTTTTTTGACCGTGCTTCAGTGTGGTGTAAATACATTATTTTCTAAAGATGTCGTGCGTACATCTAGGTACGTGAATATTTATTCTCATCCAGAAATCACAACACACACAACTATAATGCATACATGCATCTATACAAGAACAAACTTTTCCCGCCCCATAAATCACATTAAATATAAACTTCCAAATTTGTATGTGACAATGCACGTAGTGTTTCTTAACATATAAAAAATAGTTTCAATACATTTCTTAAGATATATATATATATATAGGAAAATGGGTTAGTACTCCGAGGAGTACGTACTCCTTCCTTCGTCTGCAGTTGACTGTTCTGTTGCCCACGTGTGCGCTCCTCTCCTCGGTTCACTTTTTTGGAGAATTGGTTCACTATTTTCCCAGCCGTTACGAGTGATTGATTAGTAACACACCGATTTTTCTGGCGCTCAGATCTTATCCTTCTGTCCGCCTCACACATCCCAAACCGAAGTGGCCGGTTGCCCGGCACACGTCAGCAGCGGAACTGCGGGGGCCGCCGCCATCACTCGCCGGCGACCGATCTAGACTATAGCTTGCACCGGCCAACAGATCGGAGAGCACAAGACCAGCCAAACCTGAGATTTGTTGGAATAAGAGGTCAGCGATTTTTTTGGACGTTCTCTGCATGCATGTTGATTCCATGTCTAGACCCGTAACATCTTCCCATCAATTAACCATAGTTGCCTTGCTTTCTTTTATAGATCTGAAAGAGACGTACACATGTGGACATGTGGTCCCATCCTGGATCTCATTGTTTGCTGAATTTTTGTGGACGAAAGAATTTTCCAATGCTTTGTGGATGTTCCTTCTGGATGGGGGCTGGGTGTCTCACGTGGAAGAATTGATTCATATGGCTTCTGGCGGTCAATGCCATAATGTCGCATCGTTGATCCCAGCTAGCCGTAAACAGATTGACATATATCTTTAATTATTTTGTTAGTGGACGTCTGATCAAATGGATTCGGAAATACTCTATCTGTTCCAAATAGAGGTAGTAGTAATTCCAGCTGCTATTTCATCTTTGGGGAAGTAGTATACCCAGCAAAAAGAAACAGTAGCTCTGGTTGTGTTAATGCAAATTTAAACTGTGTCACTTTATTCTTCAGTAAGAAATGTGATGAATTGTCAGCACTGATACTTTTATATGCAAAACATGTCATATGTCTGCTTGTTTATCTTTCAGAGTGAGGAAGATATAAGTGTTGAACAAGCGCAGTCTCATCATCTTGCTCAGCTGCTTGCGCTGCAGCTCCCCAGCAGGGCTAACCTTTCTTGAACTCTATTGAAGTGCTGTCGGTTTTGTATATTATTTTGTCGGCATGTTTATTTGCACTGGTGGCGATCTTTGATGCCCAGTGTATGTAATCTGCTGTCTGCTTGTGCTTTATTATCATAGTGGTGAACTTTGATGCCCAGTGGATGTAATATGCCGTAATTTCTTTATTGTATAGTATAGGTTTTTTCTTATTCACGATGTTGCAGTTATTTTACTGTATATATATCCTGTCTTCGCAGTAAACCGGCCAAACCGTCAAATTACGGTACATAATCGGGCCGTCATGCAATCACGATGTAGGTTGGGCCTGAAACGTGCCGATCAGCTCACGGGCCGGTAGCAGCCCGAAATGAACCCCGACCCATGATTGTGCGAATCAAATCACGGGCTTTTAACAGGCCGAAAAATTGTCTCGGTCCTTGTTTGGCCCAATCAGATATCGGCTGCGAGCAGGCCATATGCAAACCAGGCCGTAGTTAGGCCCAACTATATGACGGGCTTTTAATAGGCTAAAATTAATATAGGGCCAAAATGTTAAACGAGCCCTTAACAGGCCAAAACTAATATCAGGCCAAATTACTAAGTGGGCCTTTAGCAAGTGCGCCGAAAAGCATAGTGTCCAGTTGACGGGCCGAATATGATATGGGCCATAATTAGGCCCAAAATCTCTTAAAGGGCCGGACCTAATCTGGGCCGTAATTTGGCCCAGAACGTGGTAGGCTTTTAATGGGTCGGATCTCATATGGGCCACTATTAGGCCCGGAGCGTGGCAGGCCATTAATAGACCGGATCAAATATGGGCCGGCATTTGGCCCAAAACATGGCAGCCAGTTAATGGGCCGGCCTACTAGGGTCCTCAAAATCTTGTGGCCTACAGCTGGGCCGGCCCATTAATGTCGGCGAAATCTCATGGGCCTTTAGCTGGGCCGGCCCATTATGATCCGCAAGAATTTTGTGGGCCTTTACCTGGGCCGGCCTATTATGGCACACGAAAATCTTGTGGGCCTTTACCTGGGCCAGCACATTATGGCCCACGAAATCTTGTGGGCCTTTAGCTGAGCCAGCCCATTATGTTCCGCAAAATCTCGTGGGCCTTTAGCTGGGCCGGCCCATTATGGTCCGCAAAATCTTGTGGGCCTTTAGTTGGGCCGGCCCATTTAAACTTGTTGGGTCGTGCCACGTGTCGACGTATCATAGGCGCATTCTGTCCAGTGAGTGGATGACATCTGTCCCGACGATGAGCCGACACGTGTTTCCTCTAGCCAATGATGATTTTACACGTGGAAAATCCCCATTGGTTGGGGCTGTTAACGGGTTATCAGATCCAAAACCCGACCCGATAGCTTAATGGCGTTCTGTTATGGTGGATGCCACATGTCGGTCACCCTTGACGAAAGCACTTCTGTGACGCGCGATTTATCGTCATGGAAGTGGACACTTCCGTGATGATAATTTTGGTAATGTCATGGAACACTTCTACGACAGCACATGTATGACTATCTTGATTCTATCATAAATTTGTCATGGATGTACATGCATGACAAAAAAGTGACCTACTATGACAAACACGTATCATCACGGAAGTGTATTTTTTTGTAGTGAGAACCTATGAATCCGGCATTGACTGCCGTATCCTCGGTATTGTCGTTGTTGATGCGGTGCTTGTGTTTGTTGCGACGTGACCTGCCATTGCCATCCTTGGTATCCGAAGTACCATGGTTCTTTGATATATTATTGCTGCGAGCCAGCCAGCTGTCTTCTCCCGCACAAAAGCGGGTCATGAGTGTCGTGAGGGCTGCCATAGATTTCGGCTTTTCCTGGCCAAGGTGCCGGGCAAGCCACTCGTCGCGGATGTTGTGCTTAAAAGCTGCTAGGGCCTCTGCATCTGGACTGTCACATCCCTAGCTTATGGTACTGCCTGGTGTTTTGCATCTTGTTGCATCATGTTTAAATTCTATTTAAGTTGAAATGGGGATTGACCAAACCCTAGCATCAGAAAGAATTCAACTAGGTTCAAATAAAAATATTTTCAATGAACCCAAAATGCTTTCCCAAAAATGTTCATCATCTTTGGATTGGTCTAGAACCTCTGCCAAAAATGGTGCACATTTTTCTAGGACACTTTGGATTTTTGAATTAATCCATAAGTATTTGAATTTGGACATTTAAATCTTATAAATATTTTTAATTGTCCAAATAATCCTGAAAGTACTTGAGGGCTGTTGGAAAATATTTCAAAGGTGCCTAAAATTATTTTCAGGATTTTACCAAGTGGTTTAGTATTTTTACTAAATCAAAAACAACAGCAGAAAATAGAAAAAAACAGAAATAAAAGAGAGAGAGAGAGAGGTAGTACCTGGCCACTTACTTTGGCCCAGCACCGTAACCAGCCGGCCCAGCCCACCAGCGCCCTCCCTGTCGTCTTCCTCCTTGGGACAGTAGGACAGGGGCGTGTGCTCGCCGCGCGCCGGCATGCGCCGGCCACCTCCTGCCTCCCTGCCTGTCTCCCCATCGCCCTGCGGATGCCACGCGACCCTTGGTGCCCCCTCACTCTCTCCCGCGCCTTCTCCCCCTCCTCTGGCTCCCTCCCCCCCCCCACCGAGCGGAGCTCGACGCTGCCGCTCGCTGCTTCCGCAGCCACCGCCTCCCCCTCGCTTCTCCGACGTGCCCACGAGCTTCGCCTCGACTTCCTCATCCTCTCCACCAAGCCATGGAGCTACGAACGCACCACAACGTCGCCAGCATCGCCGTTTCCATAGCCGGCCACCGTGGTTCCTCGTTGTCGATTCAAGAGCTACCGGACGTCCCCGAGCCCGCTAACCATCCCTGCAGCTCCACGGTGAGCCGCTGACTCGATTCCCCCTTGCCCCATCGTCCCTAGCATACAGTAGCTGCCGTCCCCATGAGCTCTGAAGCTCGCCGCCGTCAGGCCTCATCGCCGTCGTAGACAGAGCTAGCAAAGCTCGCGTCCGAGCTTGTCTTCGTGATCAGCACGCTCCCAGGAGCCAAACGCACACACTAGCTCGTCCTGAGGTGCACCGTAGCGCCTAACCCGCTAACGCCGAACGCCGGTCGCCGCCACGAGCTCAACTCTGGCGAGCTCACTCCACCCCAGCTCCTCCCGCATGCCCTACCAGATGCGCGCGAGCCCCAGCTACGCGTAGGACCAAACCGCGGCCGAATTGGTCGACCGTGGGCAAATTCCGAGCCCCTCCGCCGTCTCGGGCTTCGCCGGCGACGAGCCGTGGGTCAACTCCGGCGAGTTGACCCGGGGGTTTGACCCCGTCTGACCAGGGTTTGACCACCCTGGGTCACTGACGCGTGGGGCTAGCCCTGCTAATTAACCCAGATTAGTGTTAATTATTTAGTTAGTTAATTAGCCTCTGACATGTGGGCCCAGGCCTTAACTAAACTAGATTAGGTTTAGTTTAATTTTAATTAACCTTGTTAGTTAACTATGTCACTGACGTGTGGACCCCACACGTCAGGTTTGACCTGGACCGAACCGTTGACCTGCTGACATCACTGTGAGGTCATGCTGACGCAATAATTCCTTTTTGGAATTTAAATAAATCTTAAATGATTTATTATTTTCAGAAAATATCCAAAACTTTGAAAAATCATAGAAATTAATCTATAGCTCCAAATGAAATAAATTATATATGAAAAATTATCAGAAAAATTCAAGGAATCCATCTGTACCATTTTCATGCATGTTTGAGCAAGTTAACATCACTGTTTAGGATGAAACATGATTAGGGCAAATTTCATAATAGGTTTGGAGTTGGAATTTGATATAGTTTTGAATTCCACTTCAATTAAAATGACTTTCTGTTGCATTAGCCCAAATCACAGCATATTGCCATGTCATGATCATGCATCATATTATTGCATTGCATTGATTGTGCTCTCCCTCTCTGTTGCCGGTATTCGTCCCCTCTCGATAGACGTGCTTCCGACAATGAGTTCGATGACACCGATGAAGAGCAATAATATCTTCAGAAGTGCCAGGCAAGCAAAACCCCCTTGTTCATTCCGATATAATCCTACTCTCTCGCTCCTGCGGCTCTCTTTTACTGCATTAGGACAACAACGTTTCAACTGTACATGATGCGGTAGCTGAACCCCTTTCCTCTGCATGACCTGTCATTGCCACAGTAAATAGATGAAACCCACTAGCATGAGTAGGAGTTGTTTGAGCCCTGATGTGCCTACTCATTCATGTTTGTTTGTCATGCCTGCTACTGCTTAGAGTTGAGTCAGGTCTGATTCATCGGGGATGAATTGGAATGTGGTGAACATGTCCTACTGTTGAGAGCTAAGTGTGTGAACACGATTTGGTAAAGGTAGTGGTGAGAGGCCATGTAGGAGTACATGGTGGGTTGTCTCATTGCAGCTGTTCTCAGGAACTGAGTTCTGTGTTTGTGATCCATGAATAGTTACTACCACACATTGGGTTCCAGTAAATCGGCCCCTCTCGGCTTATTAATCAACTCGATCTCTGTCCAGGAGTTGCAACTAGTTTCTGGTGTTTGTAGGTAGTGTTAGTAGTCTACCAAGTGGCACCCGGTACAGGTGGGCTTGGTACAGACTAGGCACAGTGGCACGGTGTACCAAGTGGCACCCGGATGGTGGGCTTGGGAACCCTGCACATATCGTTTGGGGCCGTGAGCGACACCCCGGCTGGATCTCCTTGCGGATGGAACCCGAATAGGCGATAAACCTGGACTAGAGACTTGTTGGTTAGTCAGGTCGTGGCCGACTCCCTCGCCCGGTTTCCGCTTGAAGGTTGCCGAGGTACATGACGTGTACAGGGCGATAAGTGGCGAGAGCGTGTGTGAAGAAGTACACCCCTGCAGGGTTATCATTATCTATTCGAATAGCCGGATTCCTCGGATATGGAAACTTGGACCCCTTGCATAGTTCATAGACAAGTGAAAGTGGATACTCTAAAATGCGCAAGATAAGTGTGAGTGCTATGGATGGCGTTCTCGCAGGGAGACGGGAGCGGATCCATAGTGGAGTATTGATATGGTGAATGTGTGGACTCGTGTGCGCCACCTCAAAAGAGTTACTTGCAGTCGTAGTTCAGGATAGCCACCGAGTCAAAGCTGGCTTGTTGTAGTTAAACCCCACCATCCCTTTGTTGATAATGATGCATATGTAGTTAGTTCTGATGTAAGTCTTGCTGAGTACATTTGTACTCACGTTTGCTTAATTTATGTTTTGCCGAGAGACTTCAGTCTCGCTAGTAGTTCCGCATGGACTTTGACGTTTAGCTTGTTACCTCAGCTATGATCTTGTACCCTTGGGAGGGTCTTGTAGATAGTCAGGTTTCTGAGCCTTCTTCATTTGTAGTTGTCTGTACTCAGACAAGTTAAGCTTCCGCATATGCTTGTTGCTTGTATGCTCTATATGTTGGGTCATGAGACCCATGTTTGTAATACTTGGCTCCTCGGAGCCTAATGAATAAATACTCTGAGTCGTAGAGTCTTGTTGTGATGCCATGTTGTATTGCACATATTGAGCATATTGTGTGTATGATTGAAATTCTTGGTATGTGTGGGATCCGACAACCTAGTTGTTTATCCTTGGTAGCCTCTCTTATGGGGAAATGTAGTCTTGTGCTTCCATGAGCCATAGTAGTCTGCTACAGCCCGGTTCACCGGAGTCCTGCTAGCCCAGCACTACTGCTCCGGAACACTTGACTGGCCGGCATGTGATTCACTTCGTTCCTGTGTCTGTCCCTTCGGGGAAATGTCACGCGGTGACATCCGGAGTCCTGCCTAGCCTGCTACAGCCCGGTTCACCGGAGTCCTGTTAGCCCAGTGCTACAGCCCGGATTCGCACGCTGCTGACCGACATGCTTGATGTTGATTCATGTATGCCTATCCCCGTAAGTTAGTGCCACTTTGGGTTCACGACTAGTCATGTCGGCCCGGGTTCTCTGTCATATGGATGCTAGCGACACTATCATATACGTGAGCCAAAAGGCGCAAACAGTCCCGGGCCATGGTAAGGCGACACCCGTGGGAATACCGTGCGTGAGGCCGCAAAGTGATATGAGGTGTTACCGGCTAGATCGATGTGATTTGGAATCGGGGTCCTGACACGGACAGTCGACGATTTGATTTTCCTTTGTCAGGAACCGTGTCCAGAATTGCCTGGCTGATTCCTCTAGCTGCTGAATTATGTGGCTCAAGTCATCGGCATCTGGTGGTCGCACATAAGTGCCCCGGAAGTTGTCGAGGAACGCGGCTTCCAGATCTTCCCAACAGCCAATGGATTCTGCTGGCAGGCTGTTGATCCAATGCCGAGCTGGTCCTTTGAGCTTGAGTAGGAGGTATTTGATGGCGTGTAGATCGTCACCGCGAGCCATGTGGATGTGCAGGAGGAAGTCATCGATCCATACCGCAGGATCTGTTGTGCCGTCGTATGATTCGATATTTACAGGTTTGAAACCTTCTGGGATTTGGTGATCCATTACTTCATCTGTGAAGCATATGGGGTGTGCGGCGCCTCTATAGTGGGTTATGTCACGACGCAACTCGAATGAGTCTTGTCCGTAGTGTTCGGCCCGGCCAGATTTACTTTTACTATATCCGGCGTGACAATTATCGTCTCGCGTAGTGGCGCGACCCCGTGATCCGAAGATCGATCTTGCGTGTTTTGCTTTGTCCTCCAATACGTCTCGCATGTCTAGCGTGTTTCCCCGTGCCTTGTCATTTTTATTTGAGTGGCGTCGGGGTGCGGGCTGAGTTTTTGGCTGAAATGCCTCTCTGTCGCGGACACGAGGTGGCCGATCAGCCGCATCATATGCTGGAGATGTAGGTTTTAATGCTTCCTTCTCTAGTCGGGGTAGCAACCTGCGCTTTGGGTAACTCTTGGAGGGGCGTTCGAGTTCATATTCCTCGGCCGCAAGGACTTCAGTCCATATGTCAGCTAGCAAATCTTGATCAGCTTGAAGCTGCTGCTGCTTTTTCTTAAGGCTATTTGACATGGCTATAAGCCGGCGCTTGAAGCGCTCTTGCTCGATGGGATCCTTCGGCACGACAAATTCGTCATCGCCGAGGCTTGCCTCGTCTTCGGAGGGAGGCATGTAATTATCATCCTCCGCCTCTCCATCTGTCGCTCTCTCGGGAGGGCTGGCTTCTCCATCCTCCTGCTCTAAATCTTGCTAGAGGGGATTGTTGTCGTCTTCGGCACTGTCCGGAGTGCTATTATCTCCTGTGCCGATGTCACCGCTTTTGCTTTGGCGAGACTTAGAGCAGCGCTGCTTACGTCGGCGCTTAGGTTACTTCTTGGAGGGGTCATCCTCCGTTGTCTCGTCGCCATTGCCTTCTTTGGGTGTGTCCACCATGTATATATCATATGATGAGGTGGTTGTCCAGTGCCCTGTGGGCAGTGGTTCCTCTTCATCTCCCGCATCGTCGTCCATACCGTCGATGTCTTCGAAGTCGAAGTCGAGCATGTCGGTCAAATTGTCGACAGTGGCTACCAAGTGGGTGGCGGGTGGGTGGCGAATTTCTTCGTCATCCGCATCCCAATCCTGCTGAACATAGTTCGGCCAGGACTCTCCTGACAGGGTGAGAGACCTTAATGAGTTCACTATGTCGCCGAAGGGCGAGTGCTGAAAGATATCCATGGAGGTGAACTCCAGGATTGGCGCCCAGTCGGATTCGATAGGCACGGGCGCAGGCGGTTCGGAGTCCGTGACCGGGGAAGAATCCGGTAGTTCGGCGTCACGGCTCCCGTGAAGGGTAAGGTCGATATTCAGCTCGATCATCGTGAGAATACGGCCTCTATGGCGGGGTCTATCCACCCGTCCATCGATGGCGCAATTGGCTCCGAATTGAGGGTCGGAGTGGTTGCCGGTGCGGTCTCCTGAACACTGTCCGATGGTAGAGCTAAATCATGCTCATTGTGACCGTGCGGCGCACTCGGCAGGGGCTCGAATCCATCGCAGATCAAGTCTCCGCAGATGTCGGCCATGTAGTTTAAGCTTCCAAACCTGACCTGGTGGCTAGGGGCGTAACTCTCGATCTGCTCCAGATGGCCAAGCGAGTTGGCCCGCAGTGCGAAGCCGCCGAATACAAAGATCTGTCTGGGGAGAAAAGTCTCACCCTGGACTGCATCGCTATCGATGATCGAAGGAGCCATCAAGCCTAATGGTGACGACATAGAGGAACTCTCAATGAAAGCACCAATGTCGGTGTCAAAACCGGCGGATCTCGGGTAGGGGGTCCCGAACTGTGCGTCTAAGGCGGATGGTAACAGGAGGCAGGGGACACGATGTTTTACCGAGGTTCGGGCCCTCTTGATGGAGGTAAAACCCTACGTCATGCTAGATTATTCTTGATAATATGAGTAGTACAAGAGTTGATCTACCATGAGATCGGAGAGGCTAAACCCTAGAAGCTAGCCTATGGTATGATTGTATGTTGTCCTACGGACTAAAGCCCTCTAGTTTATATAGACACCGGAGGAGGCTAGGGTTACACAAGGTCGGTTACAAGGGAGGAGATATGTACATCCGTATTGCCTAGCTTGCCTTCCACGCCAAGTAGAGTCCCATCCGGACACGGGACGAAGTCTTCAATCTCGTATCTTCATAGTCCAACAGTCCGGCCAAAGGATATAGTCCGGCTGTCCGGAGACCCCCTAATCCAGGACTCCCTCACCGGCCCCCTCCCCCTCCTCCACTCCTTTATATACGGGGAGGGGGGCACCCCATAGACACACAAGTTGATCATTGATCTTTAGCTGTGTGCGGTGCCCCCCTTCACCATAATCCACCTCAGTAATATCGTAGCGGTGCTTGGGCGATTCCCTGTTCCGGTAGCAACATCATCACCGTCATCATGCCGTCGTGCTGCCGAAACTCTCCCTCGATGCTCTACTGGATCATGAGTTCACGGGACGTCACCGAGCTGAACATGTGCAGATCGCGGAGGTGCTGTATTTTCGGTACTAGATCGGTCGATCATGAAGACGTACGACTACATCAACCGCATTGTCATAACGCTTCCGCTTACGGTATACGAGGGTACGTAGACGATACTATCCCCTCTTGTTGCTATGCATCACCATGATCTTGCGTGTGCGTAGGAAAATTTTGAAATTACTACATTCCCCAACAGTGGCATCTGAGTCAGGTTTATGCGTAGATGCTATATGCATGAGTAGAACACAAAGGAGTTGTGGGCGTGAGTATATACATATTCCTTGCCGTTACTAGTTGATTCTTGATTCGGCGGTATTGTTGGATGAAGTGGCCCAGACCGACATTATGCGTACACTTACGCGAGACTGGTTCTACCGCCGTGCCTCGCACACAGGTGGCTAGTGGGTGTCTGTTTCTTCAACTTTAGTTGAATCGGTTTCAATGAACAGGGTTCTTTCTGAATATCAAAAAGCAATCACTATACTACGTTGTGGTTTTTGATGCGTAGGTAAGAACGGTTCTTGCTCAGCCCATAGCAGCCACGTAAAACTTGCAACAACGAAGTAGAGGACGTCTAACTTGTTTTTGCAGGGCATGTTGTTATGTGATATGGTCAAGACATGATGAGATATAAATTGTTGTATGAGATGATCATGTTTTGTTGAAGTTATCGGCAACTGGCTGAAGCCTTATCGTTGTCTCTTTATTACATAAGATACAAGCGCCAAATAATTGCTTTACTTTACGGCTATGCGATAGCAATAGTTGGCGAGACGACCATGTGACGACATGTTGATAGAGATCAAGATGATGGATATCATGGTGTCATGCCGGTGACGATAGAGATCATGACGGTACTTTGGAGATGGAGGTCAAAGGCGCAAGATGATCATGGCCATATCATGTCACATATTTTGATTGCATGTGATGTTATCCTTTATGCATCTTATTTTGCTTAGTTCGGCGGTAGCATTATAAGATGATCTCTCACTAAATTTAAAGGTATAAGTGTTCTCCCTGAGTATGCACCGTTGCGACAGTTCGTCATGCCGAGACACCACATGATGATCGAGTGTGTTAAGCTCTATGTTCACATACAACAGCTGCAAGCCAGTTTTACACATGCGGGATACTTAGGTTAAACTTGACGAGCCTAGCATATGCAGATATGGCCTCGGAACACTGGAGACCAAAAGGTCGAGCGTGAATCATATAGTAGATATGATCAACATAGTGATGTTGACCATTGAAAACTACTCCATCTCACGTGATGATCGGACATGGTTTAGTTGATATGGATCACGTGATCACTTAGATGATTAGAGGGATGTCTATCTAAGTGGGAGTTCTTAAGTAATATGATGAACTGAACTTAAATTTATCATGAACTTAGTCCTGATAGTATTTGCATATCTATGTTGTGGATCAATTGCTCGCGTGTAGCTTCCCCGTTTTATTTATGATATGTTCCTGGAGAAAACTATGTTGAAAGATGATAGTAGCAATGATGCGGATTGGATCCGTGATCTAAGGATTATCCTCGTTGCTGCACAGAAGAATTATGTCCTTGATGCACCACTAGGTGACATAACTATTGCAGGAGCAAATGCAGACGTTATGAACGTTTGACAAAGCTCGGTATGATGATTACTTAATAGTTTAGTGCATCATGCTTTACGGCTTAGAACCGGGAATTCAAAAATGTTTTTGAACGCCACAGAGCATATACGATGTTCTAAGAGTTGAAATTGGTATTTCATACTCATGCCCGTGTCAAGAGGTATGAGACCTCTAACAGTACTTTGCCTACAAGATGGAGGAGAATAGCTCAAGGAGTGAGCCTCTGCTCAGAATGTCTGAGTACTACAATCACTTGAATCAAGTGGGAGTTAATCTTCCCGATAAGATAGTGATTGACAGAGTTCTCTAGTCACTATCACCAAGTTACTAGAACTTTGTGACGAACTATAATATGCAAGGGATAACGTAAACCATTCCCAAAGCTCCTCACGATGCTGAAATCGGTGAAGGTAGAAATCAAGAAAAAGCATCAAGTGTTGATGGTTGACAAGACCATAGTTTCAAGTAAAAGGGCACGAGAAAGAAAGGGAACTTCAAGAAGAATGGAAAGCAAGTTGCCACTCCCGTGAAGAAGCCCAAAGTTAGACCCAAGCCTAAAACTGAGTGCTTCTACTTCAAAGGAAATGGTCACTGGAAGTGGAACCGCCCTAGATACTTGGTGGATAAGAAGGATGGCAAATTGAACAAAGGTATATTTGATATACATGTTATTGATGTGTACTTTACTAGTGTTTATAGCAAACCCCTCAGTATTTGATACTAGTTCAGTTTCTAAGAGTAGTAACTCGAAACGAGAGTTGCAAAATAAACAAAGACTAGTTGAGGACAAGGTGGCGATGTGTGTTGGAAATGATTCCAAGGTTGATAAGATCACCATCGCACACTCCCTTTACCTTCGGGGTTAGTGTTGAACCTAAAATAAATGTTATTTGGTGTTTGCGTTGAGCATAATATGATTGCATCATGTTTATTGCAATACGGTTATTCATTTAAGTCAAAGAATAATTGTTATTCTGTTTACATGAATAAAACCTGCTGTGGTCATACACCCAAGGTGAATGGTTTATTGAATCTCGATCGTAGTGATACACATATTCATAATATTGAAGCCAAAAGATGCAAAGTTAATAATGATAGTGCAGCCTATTTGTGGCACTGCCGTTTAGGTCATATTGGTGTAAAGTGCATAAAGAAACTCCATGCTGGTGGACTTTTGGAATCACTTGATTATGAATCATTTGATGCTTGCGAACCATGCCTCGTGGGCAAGATGACTAAAACTCCATTCTCCGGAATAATGGAGCAAGCAACTGACTTATTGTAAATAATACATACTGATGTATGCAATCCGATGAGTGTTGAGGCTCGCGGCGGGTATCATTATTTTCTTACCTTCACAGATGATTTGAGCTGATATGGGTATATCTACTTGATGAAACATAAATCTGAGTCATTTGAAAAGTTCAAAGAATTTCATAGTGAAGTGGAAAATCATCGTAACAAGAAAATAAAGTTTCTGCGATCTGGTCGTGGAAGAGAATATTTGAGTTATGAGTTTGGTCTTCATTTGAAACAATGCGACATAGTTTCGCAACTCACGCCACCTGGAACACCACAGTGTAATGGTGTGTCCGGACGTTGTAATCGTACTTTATTGGATATGGTGCGATCTATGATATCTCCGATTTACCACTATCGTTTTGGGGTTATGCATTAGAGACAGCTGCATTCACGTTAAATAGGGCACCATCTAAATCCGTTGAGATGACATCGTATGAACTATGTGGCAAGAAACGAAAGCTGTCGTTTCTTAAAGTTTTGGGTTGCGATGCTTATGTGAAAAAGTTCCAAACTGATAAGCTCGAACCCAAATCGGAGTAGTGCGTCTTCATAGGATACCCAAAAGAAACTATTGGGTACACCTTCTATCATAGATCCGAAGGAAAGATATTTTCTTGCTAAGAATGGATCCTTTCTAGAGAAGGAGTAGTGAGTGGGAGGAAAGTAGAACTTGATGAGGTAATTATACCTTCTCCCGAATTGGAAAGTAGTTCATCACAGAAATCAGTTCCAGTGATTCCTACACCAATTAGTGAGGAAGCTAATGATGATGATCATGAAACTTCAGATCAAGTTACTACCGAACCTCGTAGGTCAACCAGAGTACGGTCCGCACCAGAGTGGTACGGTAATCCTGTTCTGGAAGTCATGTTACTAGACCATGACGAACCTACGAACTATGAGGAAGCGATGATGAGCCTAGATTCCGCAAAATGGCTTGAGGCCATGAAATCTGAGATGGGATCCTTGTATGAGAACCAAGTATGGACTTTGATTGACTTGCCGATGATCGGTGAGTCATTGAGAATAAATGAATCTTCAAGAGGAAGACGGACAATGATAGTAGTGTTACTATCTACAAATCTCGAATTGTCGCAAAATGTTTTCGACAAGATCAAGATGTTGACTACGATGAGATTTTCTCACTCGTATCGATGCTTAAAAGTCTGTCCGAATCATATTAGCAGTTGCCGCATTTTATGAAATCTGGCAAACGGATGTCAAAACTGCATTCCTTAATGGATTTCTTAAAGAAGAGTTGTATATGATGCAACCAGAAGGTTTTGTCAATCCTAAAGGTGATAACAAAGTGAGCAAGCTCCAGCGATCCATCTATGGACTAGTGCAAGCATCTCGGAGTTGGAATATATGCTTTGATAAAGTGATCAAAGGATATGGTTTTATACAGACTTGCAGTGAAGCCTGTATTTACAAGAAAGTGAGTGGGAGTACTACAGTATTTCTGATAAGTATATGTGAATGACATATTGTTGATCGAAAATAATGTAGAATTTTCTGGAAAGCATAAAGGAGTATTTGAAAGGAGTTTTTCAAAGAAAGACCTCGGTGAAGCTATTTACATATTGAGCATCAAGATATATAGAGATAGATCAAGACGCTTGATATATTTTCAATGAGTACATACCTTGACAAGATTTTGAAGTAGTTCAAAATAGAACAGTCAAAGAAGGAGTTCTTGCCTGTGTTGCAAGGTGTGAAGTTGAGTAAAGACTCAAAACCCGACCACGGCAGAACATAGAAAGAGAATGAAAAGTGATGTAGGGTGGGAACCCTAGGGGCCGATCTTTCACGAAAGGAGTGGATCCTGCGAAGAACATGAGGAGGGAAACGAGGGGAAATCACAAGGGGGGCACAAGAGAACACTCAAACCAACAAGTATGATCACACATGTGCTAGATCCATTAACACAAAGGAAGATACAAGATCCAAAGTCAACAATGGAAAATACATAGGGTAACCGGTTCTTCTCCATGAGGAGGTCTTGATGGGGCCGCCCAAGAGGGGGTCTTGATGTCCTTCTCCGCAAGGAGGTCTTGAATCCAAAGGGATCTTCTCCGAAGAGGGGCCGTGGTCTCTCTCGTGGAGTAGATCCGATGTGGATGAGCAATGATCTATCTGTAAATATGAGCTAAAACAATGCTAACCCTAAAACGTAGGTGGAGGGGGAGTATATACAGTCTAAGGGGCGAAGGGGTACATGGGCCACGGCCCAGATGCGCTGCACGCAGGCAAGGGGAGCCGGATGTCCGGGCGTCGGGCCGTATGTCCGGGCCTTCCCGAGACGCCGGATGTCCGGGCTGGCAGTGTCCAGCCTTGTTGCTCTCTGGAATGACGGGGTCTGGATTTCCGAGCTGGAGGCTGGATGTCCGGGAGCTCGGGACGCGCCGGATGTCCGGGCTGGTCGCCGGATGTCCGGGCCCTGTAGACTTGGCTGCTGGATCCTTGTTGTGGGTGACACTTCCAGGGGCCGGATGTCCGGGCTAGGGCTGGATGTCCGGGTCCTGGGAGCTGTCTCCGTCTTCTTCCATCGTTGCTTCCATGCTTCCCTCGCGGATGGTGTAGTTGTTCCTTGGCGCTTGCACTCCTCCTCGTCGTCCGTAGTGTTCCGACAATACGTATGCATGCACACGAGAGGGTGTCAAGTAGTATACCATCCTCGAAGGGGTCAAGTGTAACACCCTCGATGCGACTATATCTCCCACGTGTCGAGGCACGACTTAGAGGCATAATCGCATTGAAGGCATATGTCGCAAGTTAGGCAATCTTCACAACATCCCATGTAATATGAATAATAAAGGGGAGATAACATAGTTGGCTTACACTTGCCACGTCAATCAAGTGCATAAATAACATTACATCATCCAACACTCATGGCCCGACTACGGTGCCAAAATAAAAGATAACCCAACATGTGACACGGTCCCGTTCACCCCCAACTGGGCACCACTACTGATCATCGGGAAAGGAAACATAGTAACGTTGAGAGTCTTCGTCGAACTCCCACTTGAGCTCATACGCGTCTCCTGGAGCGGAATCATCAGGCCCTGCATCTGGTGTAATAGTAATCTATGAGCCACAGGGACTCAGCAATCTCGCACCCTCGCGATCAAGACTATTTAAGCTTATAGGTATGGCAAGGTAAATATGAGTGGAGCTGCAGCAAGCGACTAGCAAGTATGGTGGCTAACTTATTCGCAAAAGAGAGCGAGAAGAGGAGGTAAAGCGCGAGCGAGAATCTAGAGAACAACCTACGCAAACCTTACTCCAACACCGTGTCCACTTCCCGGACTCCGCCGAGAAGAGGCCATCACGGTAACACACTCAGTTGATTCATTTTAATTAAGTTAAGGTACAAGTTATCTACAACCGGACATTAACAAATTCCCATCTGCCCATAACCGCGGGCACGGCTTTCGAAAGTTCAAATCCCTGCAGGGGAGTCCCAACTTAGCCCATGACAAGCTCTCACGGTCAACGAAGGAATAGACCTCCTCCCAAGACGTTCCGATCAGACTCGGTATCTCGGTAATTCAAGACACTTCGACAGGTTAAAACAAGACCAGCAACACCGCCCGAATGTGCCGACAAATCCCGATAGGAGCTGCACATATCTCTTTCTCAGGGCACACTCAGATTGTCTAAACTTCCGGTAGGCCAACCCAGAGTTGCCCCTGGTAGCCACCGGCGGCTGACAGTTGGACCAACACTCAGAGGAGCACTGGCCCGGTGGGGGGGGGGTTAAAACAATGATGACCCTTGAGTCTGCAGAACCCAAGGGAAAGAAAAGGCTAGGTGGCAAATGGTAAAACCAAGGTTGGGCATTGCTGGAAAAGCTTTAATCAAGAAGAACTATCAAGGGGTTCCCATTATAACCCAACCGCGTAAGGAACGCAAAATCCGGGAACATAACACCGATATGACGGAAACTAGGGCGGCAAGAGTGGAACAAAACACTAGGCGAGAGGCCGAGCCTTCCACCCTTTACCAAGTATATAGATGCATTAAGATAACATAGCAATATAATGATATCCCAACAAGTAAATAAATGTTCCAACAGGAACGGCCTCCAATCTTCACCTGCAACTAACAACGCTATAAGAGGGGCTGAGCAAAGCGGTAACATAGCCAATCAACGGTTTGCAAGGACATGGTGGGTTAGAGGTTTAACATGGCAATTTGGGAGGCTTGAAGTAAGTGGTAGGCATCGTATCATTGGCATAGCAAAAGAACGAGCAAACTAGCATAGCAAAGATAGTAGTGATTTCGAGGGTATGATCATCTTGCCTGCACAGTTGTCAGAGTTGACTGGATCCTCGAAAGCAAACTCAACGGGCTCCTCGTTAGCGAACTCGTATCCCGACTCTACCCAAACAAGACAAACAAGCAACAAGAATACAATCAACCACGTGCAAGGATCAAGCAATATGATGCAATGATGATATGCTATGCGGGATGCGATGCGGGATGCAAAATGCAAGATATGACAGGAAATGCATGAACCTGGCCTCAACTTGGAAAACCAAGTGTGCCACTGGAAAGATGATATGAAATCTCTAGAAAACGATATAAAGAACGCCGGAATCGGAGTTACGGTTTGGAAATGGCAAGCGATTCAAAAATGACACCGGTCTGCGATTTACAGCAAGTAGCCATATAAATGCAACGACATGAGCATGCAACAGCACCCAAACAAGACAATAAAATACATGGCAGGGATGCATTCAAGATGCTTAACAAAAGTCTAGCACTGAGCTATGGCCAATTCATCCATTAACAGGTTCAAACAAGTATGGCAAAAATGCATATGACAAACAAATCTCAGACTTAGTGAAATTAACACTTGTCTGGAATTTCAGATCAGGTAGCCCTCTTCGGAGCAACAAAACTACATGCTACATGATCTGAACATGGCAAAGTAAAGCATGGTATGGAACTACTCAAAGAGCTTAACAAAAGTCCCTTAGTGACCTTGAGCCAAAAGGGATCAGAAAATACAATTGCAAGCATGTGAACATAGCAAAAACATAATCAGTTTTCAGACTTAGTGAAAAACTGACACATGCTGAAATATAACTCAAGTAGGCATGTTTACGAGCTCGATGCACTCACTATGGTGCAAGTCAAGGCAAGACAAGCATACACCCATCAATAAGGCACAAAATTAAATCTAGGCATGGAAAGAACAATAGCATAGCATGCACGGATCAACTACAACATCATCGGCAAAATTGCAAACAAGTTGACAATCTGCCCAGATTCACAAAGTAGCAAAAGTAGAGCTCGATTGACTCAAGCTAGTGTGCTCCATAATTGCAAACAAATACATGGATGGATAGAGCACTACAATATTAACAAAACATCCTTACTGATCATCCTCAAAAGAGGCACGGATCACTAGGAAACAACATGAACATATGGCAACATGAGATAAACAGAACAAGGACTTGGTGGAATTGCTAAGTCCCTGAAAACAGAATTACTAAGTGCACCACTTTGCAAGCTTGCACTAGTCACCACACACATCACAAAACTACATGGGTTGCACCTCTGGAAAGATGACAAAACCCTTAACAAAACACATTTAGAGCATCAGGGCATAGCATGCACATATTAATCATGGCAAAAATGACAAAAACCTAAATGGAGTAGCAGATCTGACAATTATCTCAAGTAGCCCTCTTCTAACAGCATTTCGGGCATCAAGATGAACTCAAATGAAAATGATGCAATGGAATGAAATGATGTACTCTCTGAGATGAACATTTTGATATGCTATATGCATGAATCGGAGCTACGGATGCAAAGTTACGGGGCTAGGAAGAAGGGCACATGGATCTGGAATCTTAGGGACTTACGAAATTTACCACCGGATCTAGGGTTTACTGTTCACGCACACGAACCGAGGACGGATCCGGCGAGGATGGCGGCTGCTCCGGCGAGGGCGGCCGGGCGGCGGCTCGGCGGCGCGGGGCCGGGCCGGCGTGAGGCGGCGGCTGGTGGTGGCGGCGCGGCGCGGTGGCGGCGGCTGGTGGGCGGAGGCGGCGGCGGCGGCTGGGTGGGTGGAGGCGGCGGCGGCGGCGGCGCGCGCCTGCGGCTGCGGCTCGGAGGAGGAGGCGGCGCGCGGCGGCGGGGAGCAGGGAGGCGCGGGGCGGCGGATGGGCCCGCGGGGGCCGGGGACGGGCCTCCCGGGCCGGCGGCGGGACAGGCCGCGGCGGGACACGTGGCGGCCTGGGAGTGGGCGCGAGCGGCGGAGCGGACGCGTCTGGCCGGGGCGGACGTGTCCGGCCGGCGCGGATCTGGGATTTCGGGTTTCGGGGAGAGGGGGATCCGGAATTTCGGAGGAGGGGCTAGTTTTATAGGTAGAGGGAGCTAGGAGAGTCCAAATGAGGTGCGGTTTTCGGCCACGCGATCGTGATCGAACGCTCTAGATGATGGAGCAGAGTTAGGTGGGTTTTGGGCCAAATTGGAAGGGTGTTGGGCTGCAACACACACGAGGCCTTTTCGTCCCTCGGTTTACTGTTGGAGTATCAAACGAAGTCCAAATGATACGAAACTTGACAGGCGGTCTACCGGTAGTAAACCAAGGCTGCTTGGCAAGTTTTGGTCCAATCCGGAAATGTTTAATCCCCACACATGAAAGAAAGCTAGAAATGACCACCGGAGGAGAACGAAGCGCCGGAATGCAAAACGGACAACGGGGAAAAAGCTCGAATGCATGAGACGAACACGTATGCAGATGCAATGCACATGATGACATGATATGAGATGCATGACAACGACAACAACACACGGAGACAAAACCCGAACCCGAGGAAATAATTATAACTTAACGCCGGAAACGGCAGAGTTGGAGTACAAATTGGGAAAGTTACATCCGGGGTGTTACAACACTCCACCACTACGAAAGGATCTCGTCCCGAGATCTAGGACTGAAAGAACGCCGGGTACTCAGAACGGAGGTGATCCTCGCGTTCCCAGGTAGCTTCACGGTCGGAATGGTGTGACCACTTGACTTTGAGAAATTTGATTGACTTGTTGTGAGTCTTGCGTTCAGTCTCTTCAAGAGTAGCAACTGGGTGCTCATGATAGGAGAGATCTTCTTGGAGCTCAATGTCCTCGAAGTTGACGGTGTGGTCAGGAGTCCTGAAGCACTTTCGAAGCTGAGAGACATGGAACACGTCATGAACATTTGCAAAGTTTGAAGGAAGCTCGAGTTGATCGGCGAGATCACCTCTCTTGCTGACAATCTTGAAAGGTCCCACGTATCTAGGGGCAAGCTTCCCTTTGATACCGAAGCGACGAGTACCTTTCATAGGAGAGACGCGGAGGTAAACATGATCTCCGATCTCGAAAGCCAAATCACGGTGCTTACTATCATAGTAGCTCTTCTGACGGGATTGGGCTGCTTTGAGGTTATCACGAATGACTTTGCACATTTCTTCTGCCTCTGTGATTAAGTCATTACCCAAAAGCTGACGTTCACCGGTTTCAGACCAGTTGAGAGGGGTACGGCACTTCCTGCCATACAGAATTTCAAATGGGGCCTTGCCCGAACTTGATTGAAAACTGTTGTTGTAGGAGAATTCAGCATAAGGAAGACAATCCTCCCACTTCATGCCGAAGGAGATCACACAAGCCCTGAGCATATCTTCAAGAATCTGGTTGACACGCTCGACTTGACCGCTAGTTTGAGGATGGAAAGCTGTGCTGAAGCGGATGTTCGTGCCCATGGCCTTCTCAAAAGAATCCCAAAACTTCGAGGTAAAGATGCTGCCATGGTCTGAAGAGATCACTTGAGGAATACCATGCAGAGAGACAATTCGAGAGGTATAGAGTTCTGCCAATTGAGCTGCAGTGATCGACTCTTTGATAGGCAGAAAATGAGCCACTTTGGTGAGTTTGTCGATGACAACGAATATAGCATCATTGCCACGCTTGGACTTTGGAAACCCAGTCATGAAGTCCATTTCAATGTGGTCAAACTTCCATTCTGGAATGGAAAGAGGTTGGAGGAGACCTGCTGGCCTTTGGTGTTCTGCCTTCACTCTTCTGCAGACATCACATTCATTCACAAATTGAGCGATCTCGCGCTTCATTCGGGTCCACCAATAAGCTTGCTTAAGGTCCTGATACATCTTCGTGCTCCCAGGGTGGATGGAGAGGAGAGAATTGTGAGCCTTGTTCATGATCACTTTACGGAGGTCACCTTTGGGTACAACAATAAGATCCTCGAAGAAAGGAGTGTCCTTGTCATCAAGGCGGTAGCACTTGTACTTGGAATGACTCTTGACAATCCCAATCTTCACCTTTTTCACCATAGCATCAAGAAGCTGGGCTTGGCGAATCTGGTCTTCCAGGGTAGGAGAGACTAGAAGGTTGGCGAGGAAACCTTGGGGAACAACTTGAAGATTAAGTTTGCGGAAAGCTTCACAAAGCTCGGGTTGATAAGGCTTAAGAATCAGACTGTTGCAGTAAGCCTTTCTGCTCAATGCGTCAGCGATCACATTGGCCTTGCCTGGAGTATACTCAATACTCGGATTATACTCTTGAATCATTTCGACCCATCGAGTTTGCCTGACGTTGAGATTAGGCTGAGTGAAGATGTACTTGAGACTCTTGTGATCAGTGAAAATGTCCACTTTTCTTCCCAATAGAAGATGTCTCCAAGTCAAAAGAGCATGCACAACTGCCACCAACTCGAGATCATGAGTGGGGTAGTTCTTCTCATTAGGCTTCAACTGGCGAGATGTATAAGCAACAACTCTCTTCTCTTGCATCAAAACTGCGCCAAGACCTTGGAGAGAGGCATCACAAAAGACCTCGTATGGCTTGGATTCATCAGGCGGAGTCAGAACTGGAGCAGTGATCAATTTCTCTTTCAAAGTGTTGAAAGCAATGTCACACTCCGGAGACCAAACGAACTTGACGTGCTTCTGAAGAAGATTAGAGAGAGGCTTCGTGATCTTAGAAAAGTTTTCAACGAATCTTTGACAATAGCTTGCGAGACCGAGGAAGCTACGGAGTTGCTTCACGTTCTGAGGAGGTTCCCAATTCACAATTGCAGACACCTTCTCAGGATTCACGGCAATGCCCTTGGCAGAGATGATATGACCAAGATAAAGAACCTCATCGAGCCAAAATTCACACTTGGAGAACTTGGCGTAGAACTGATGTTCCCTGAGCTTATCAAGCACCAAACGCAAGTGCTTGTCATGATCTTCCTTGTTCTTGGAGAAAACCACAATGTCATCGAGATAGACCAAAACGAAGTCATTGGTGTAGGCGTTGAAGATGAAGTTCATCATGCGAGAGAACGTCGGAGGAGCGTTGACGAGGCCAAAAGACATGACAGTGTATTCATATGAACCAAAGCTTGTCCTGAAAGCCGTCTTGGGAATATCTTGCTCACGGATTCGAATCTGATGATAACCCATACGGAGATCAAGCTTGGAGAATACTTGGGCACCTTTGAGTTGTTCGAACAGCTCATTGATGTTGGGAAGTGGGTATTTGTTCTTGATGGTTTTCTTGTTAACTAGACGGTAATCAACACAAAGTCGGTCCGTTCCATCCTTCTTCTTCACAAAAAGAACACCACAACCCCACGGAGAAGAACTAGGCCGGATGAGACCCATTTTCTCTTGAATATCGAGTTGCTTCTTCAGCTCCTTCAACTCTTCAGGTCCGAGCTTGTAAGGATGTTTGCACACAGGTTCCGTGCCAGGCTCAAGATCAATAACGAATTCAACTGGCCGGTGCGGAGGCATTCCTGGGAGCTCTTCTGGAAAGACGTCTTGATATTCGCAAACGACTGGAATTTGCGAGATAGCATCCAGTTCACCCTTCTCATTGAGAGAAAACAGACGGATGGTATCATCACGAGCGGCAAAGACAATTACATCCTCAGACGGATGAGTCAATTGAATCTGCCTGGCAGCACAATCAAGACATGCCTTGTGCTTAGAAAGCCAATCCATTCCGAGAATAAGATCAATATCCGAGTTACCAAGGATCATTGGGGAAGCCAGAAACTTGAAATCACCCATCGAGATAGAAATATCCGGAACTTCGTAGTTAGCAAGCAAGCATCTACCCGGAGAGACAACTGCTAATGGCTTATGCATAACTTGAGAAAACCAGCCATGCTTAGATGCAAAAGGTCTCGAGATAAAACAATGCGATGCACCAGTGTCAAAAAGAACTTTTGCAGGAACATCGTTAATAGGAAGGTTACCCATGATGACATCTGAAGAATCCTCTGCCTGAGCTGCATTCACCATATTGACCTTGGCGTACTTGGGGTTATGCTTGACCGCACAGGAGGAGGAGGAGGAGGAAGACGCCTCTGGTTGAAACACTTGTTGGCATAGTGACCCTTCTATTGGCACTTGTTGCACGTAACCTTTGAAAGCGGACGGTGATACGGAGCACTCGATCTTGGAGCTTGAGACGAAGTCTTGTTCTGAAAGCCAGGGTTGGGTGGGTGGGAAGAACCACTGCCACCTTTGCTCTTCTGCTGATACGGCTGACGAAACGGAGGAGGAGGAAGCCAATACTTCTGCTGCTTGGCCACTTGAGTAGAGGAAGAAGAAGTAACATCTCTGGCTCGCTTCTTGGAAGCATCACACCTCAACTGAGCAGCCTCTTGCTTCAGTGTCATGTTGTAGAACTCATCGTATCTCAAGGGCTCAAAGAGAACAAGAGCAAGCTGGATTTCTTCTCTGAGACCACCCCTGAATTGGTATATCATGCTCTTCTCATCAGGGACGTCCTGCTTGGCAAAGCATGCGAGCTTCTGGAACAACTTGTTGTAGTCATAGACAGACAAAGAGCCTTGCTTCAGATTGCGGAATTCCTCACGCTTGCTTTCAACCACGCTTCGAGGAATATGATGAGCTCGGAAATCTCGACGGAAATCATCCCAAGTGATAACACGTCCACCTCTGGAGTCCTTGTACTGCTGGAACCATTCTGCAGCTTGATCTTTGAGATGGAAGGAAGCGAACTTAACAAAGTCCTCAGGCCTGACGTTACTGCACTCGAAATGCTTACACAGATCCACAAGCCAATTGTCAGCATCGGTTGCCTCAACACAATTGCTGAAAGTCTTTGGCCCGTTAGCAAGGAACTGGTTGAGTGAAGCAAAGTGATTCTGATTGCTGCCTTGATTCCCTTGGTTGCCTTGATTGCGCTCTTGAAGAATTTGCATGATCAACTGTGTGTTTGCATTGGTTGCGGCCATCACAGCTTGCCATGCCTCCGGAGGAGGTGGAGGTGGTGGCGGATTAGGATTCGGAGTCGTGCGCGTTGGAGGAGCCATCCTGAAGAGGTTGACCACCATTAGCACATTGATAGACAAATATTGAAGCTGAATCCAACGGAATGAAAATTGCAACATATAGTCTTCACATCCGAACAGAATGAACGAATGCATTCCTCTTGAAATGGTCACAAATCCATAAATTGAGAAGCCACGTAGAATTAAGGTAGAGAAATAATTCAACAAGGTACGGATCAAGAACGAATAATCGGTAAGAAATCCCAATCTCAAACCAATATCCGTGGAAGAAGAACTAGAGCTACTAGAATTCCCACCTATGAAACTCCCGAACCTTTCCGGTTATGCAATCAGGTGTTGGGGATACAGGGGAAGCATAATATCTCACCCAAACTAGCAAATCCTACATCCAGCTGTATCCATCCTTCAACACATAACCAAGAAACCTTCGAAAACCATCTACCTCAACCTTTGAAAAGCATCCGTTATACAAGTTATGGCGATACTCCCGAACTCCCACCCCAGTACTGGGTGGCGTCGAGGTTATCTCACCAATGAACTGCATAAAAGAGATTTTCGATGTCGGCGTACTAGACTCAGGTATTCCAGAACTGCAACGATAAAATTATGATGACAACACCTCAGAGCTCAACTCCCCGGGACACTTCCACTAAACCCCTGACAGGAGGCACCAAGACAATGTTCTCATCATAAAACCATTGGAACGATTCCAAGATACTCGTGTGATCCTAAAAAAAAATTTAGTGAAATTTGAGAAGAGAAGAGTCAAAACTCTACATCATGATGCCTTACCAGAGCGATGAGGAGACTGGGAAGTAAAAAGAATTCCTAATCTCTCCGATATATAATTCCTAAAAGATTCAAAACATTTTTCTAGACACAACTCGGCTGCTAAAAACGATCAAGCAATGGGGCTCCTAAGGTCGGGGATGGCTCTGATTACCAACTTGTAACACCCTCGATGCGACTATATCTCCCACGTGTCGAGGCACGACTTAGAGGCATAATCGCATTGAAGGCATATGTCGCAAGTTAGGCAATCTTCACAACATCCCATGTAATATGAATAATAAAGGGGAGATAACATAGTTGGCTTACACTTGCCACGTCAATCAAGTGCATAAATAACATTACATCATCCAAACACTCATGGCCCGACTACGGCGCCAAAATAAAAGATAACCCAACATGCGACACGGTCCCGTTCACCCCCAACTGGGCACCACTACTGATCATCGGGAAAGGAAACATAGTAACGTTGAGAGTCTTCGTCGAACTCCCACTTGAGCTCATACGCGTCTCCTGGAGCGGAATCATCAGGCCCTGCATCTGGTGTAATAGTAATCTGTGAGCCACAGGGAGTCAGCAATCTCACACCCTCGCGATCAAGACTATTTAAGCTTATAGGTATGGCAAGGTAAATATGAGTGGAGCTACAGCAAGCGACTAGCAAGTATGGTGGCTAACTTATTCGCAAAAGAGAGCGAGAAGAGGAGGCAAAGCGCGAGCGAGAATCTAGAGAACAACCTACGCAAACATTACTCCAACACCGTGTCCACTTCTCGGACTCCGCCGAGAAGAGGCCATCATGGTAACACACTCAGTTGATTCATTTTAATTAAGTTAAGGTACAAGTTATCTACAACCGGACATTAACAAATTCCCATCTGCCCATAACCACGGGCGCGGCTTTCGAAAGTTCAAATCCCTGCAGGGGAGTCCCAACTTAGCCCATGACAAGCTCTCACGGTCAACGAAGGAATAGACCTCCTCCCAAGACGTTCCGATCAGACTCGGTATCTTGGTAATTCAAGACACTTCGACAGGTTAAAACAAGACCACCAAGACCGCCCGAATGTGCCGACAAATCCCGATAGGAGCTGCACATATCTCTTTCTCAGGGCACACTCAGATTGTCTAAACTTCCGGTAGGCCAGCCCAGAGTTGCCCCTGGTAGCCACCGGCGGCTGACAGTTGGACCAACACTCAGAGGAGCACTGGCCCGGGGGGGTTAAAACAATGATGACCCTTGAGTCTGCAGAACCCAAGGGAAAGAAAAGGCTAGGTGGCAAATGGTAAAACCAAGGTTGGGCATTGCTGGAAAAGCTTTAATCAAGACGAACTATCAAGGGGTTCCCATTATAACCCAACCGCGTAAGGAACGCAAAATCCGGGAACATAACACCGATATGACGAAAACTAGGGCGGCAAGAGTGGAACAAAACACTAGGTGAGAGGCCGAGCCTTCCACCCTTTACCAAGTATATAGATGCATTAAGATAACATAGCAATATAATGATATCCCAACAAGTAAATAAATGTTACAATAGGAACGGCCTCCAATCTTCACCTGCGACTAACAACGCTATAAGAGGGGTTGAGAAAAGCGGTAACATAGCCAATCAACGGTTTGCTAGGACATGGTGGGTTAGAGGTTTGACATGGAAATTTGGGAGGCTTGCAAGCAAGTGGTAGGCATCGTAGCATTGGCATAGCAAAAGAACGAGCAAACTAGCATAGCAAAGATAGTAGTGATTTCGAGGGTATGATCATCTTGCCTGCACAGTTGTCAGAGTTGACTGGATCCTCGAAAGCAAACTCAACGGGCTCCTCGTTAGCGAACTCGTATCCCGACTCTACCCAAACAAGACAAACAAGCAACAAGGATACAATCAACCACGTGCAAGGATCAAGCAATATGATGCAATGATGATATGCTATGCGGGATGCGATGCGGGATGCAAAATGTAAGATATGATAGGAAATGCATGAACCTGGCCTCAACTTAGAAAACCAAGTGTGCCACTAGAAAGATGAGATGAAATCGCTAGAAAACGATATAAAGAACGCCGGAATCGGAGTTACGGTTTGGAAATGGCAAGCGATTCAAAAATGACACCGGTGTGCGATTTACAGCAAGTAGCCATATAAATGCAACGACATGAGCATGCTACAGCACCCAAACAAGACAATAAAATACATGGCAGTGATGCATTCAAGATGCTTAACAAAAGTCTAGCACTGAGCCTCGGCCAATTCATCCATTAACAGGTTCAAACAAGCATGGCAAAAATGCATATGACAAACAGATCTCAGACTTAGTGAAATTAACACTTGTCTGGAATTTCAGATCAGGTAGCCCTCTTCGGAGCAACAAAACTACATGCTACAGGATCTTAACATGGCAAAGTAAAGCATGGTATGGAGCTACTCAAAGAGCTTAACAAAAGTCCCTTAGTGACCTTGAGCCAAAAGGGATCAGAAAATACAATTGCAAGCATGTGAACATAGCAAAAACATAATCAGTTTTCAGACTTAGTGAAAAACTGACACATGCTGAAATATAACTCAAGTAGGCATGTTTACGAGCTCGATGCACTCACTATGGTGCAAGTCAAGGCAAGAAAAGCATACACCCATCAAGAAGGCACAAAATTAAAGCTAGACATGGAAAGAACAATAGCATAGCATGCACGGATCAACTACAACATCATCGGCAAAATTGCAAACAAGTTGACAATCTGCCCAGATTCACAAAGTAGCAAAAGTAGAGCTCGATTGACTCAAGCTAGTGTGCTCCATAATTGCAAACAAAGACATGGATAGATAGAGCACTACAATATTAACAAAACATCCTTATTGATCATCCTCAAAAGAGGCACGGATCACTAGGAAACAACATGAACATATGGATCATGAGATAAACAGAACAAGGACTTAGTGGAATTGCTAAGTCCCTGAAAACAGAATTACTAAGTGCACCACTTTGCAAGCTTGCACTAGTCACCACACACATCACAAAACTACATGGGTTGCACCTCTGGAAAGATGACAAAACCCTTAACAAAACACATTTAGAGCATCAGGGCATAGCATACACACATTAATCATGGCAAAAATGAAAAAAACCTAAATGGAGTAGCAGATCTGACAATTATCTCAAGTAGCCCTCTTCTAACAGCATTTCGGGCATCAAGATGAACTCAAATGAAAATAATGCAATGGAATGAAATGATGTACTCTCTGAGATGAACATTTTGATATGCTATATGCATGAATCGGAGCTACGGATGCAAAGTTACGGGGCTAGGAAGAAGGGCACATGGATCTGGAATCTTAGGGACTTAGACGAAATTTACCACCGGATCTAGGGTTTACTGTTCACGCACGCAAACCGAGGACGGATCCGTCAAGGATGGCGGCTGCTCCGGCGAGGGCGGCCGGGCGCGGCTCAGCGGCGCGGGGCCGGGCCGGCGTGAGGCGGCGGCGAGCGCGGTGGCGCGGCGCGGTGGCGGCGGCTGGTGGTGGCGGCGCGGCGCGGTGGCGGCGGCTGGTGGGCGGAGGCGGCGGCGGCGGCTGGTGGGTGGAGGCGGCGGCGGCGGCGGCGCGCGCCTGCGGCTGCGGCTCGGAGGAGGAGGCGGCGCGCGGCGGCGGGGAGCAGGGAGGCGCGGGGCGGCGGATGGGCCCGCGGGGGCCGGGGACGGGCCTCCCGGGCCGGCGGCGGGACACGTGGCGGCCTGGGAGTGGGCGCGGGCGGCGGAGCGGACGTGTCCGGCCGGCGCGGATCTGGGATTTAGGGTTTCGGGGAGAGGGGGGTCCGGAATTTCGGAGGAGGGGCTAGTTTTATAGGTAGAGGGGGCTAGGAGAGTCCAAATGAGGTGCGGTTTTCGGCCACGCGATCGTGATCGAACGCTCTAGATGATGGATCAGAGTTAGGTGGGTTTTGGGCCAAATTGGAAGGGTGTTGGGCTGCAACACACACGAGGCCTTTTCGGTCCCTCGGTTAACCGTTGGAGTATCAAACGAAGTCCAAATGATACGAAACTTGGCAGGCGGTCTACCGGTAGTAAACCAAGGCCGCTTGGCAAGTTTCGGTCCAATCCGGAAATGTTTAATCCCCACACACGAAAGAAATCTAGAAATGACCACCGGAGGAGAACGAAGCGCCGGAATGCAAAACGGACAACGGGGAAAAAGCTCGAATGCATGAGACGAACACGTATGCAGATGCAATGCACATGATGACATGATATGAGATGCATGACAACGACAACAACACACGGAGACAAAACCCGAACCCGAGGAAATAATTATAATTTAACGCCGGAAACGGCAGAGTTGGAGTACAAATTGGGAAAGTTACATCCGGGGTGTTACATCAAGTGAGCACGTGTAAAGGAGATGATTCACCTTTGGGTATGTCAAGTAGATGTCGCATGTGTCACTCACCAAACGGACTCTTGCCATGGTGATGTCCATAGGATGCTCCGCATCATCTCCCCCCCCTGGGAAAGATCCGACCTCAGATCGAAACCAAATCACCATGGGAAAGAGATGGCTTCGCCATGTAGAAGTGGACGTTCACCAAGTACTCGTTGTCTTGAAGCTCGAAATGGGCACTCTCCAATGTCGCACCGTCTAGTGATTCCTTCAAAAAGAGCAAGGACAACAAACACTTGGAAAAACAAATGTGGTTAGCGTTAGTGCAAAACCAAGCATTCAAGAGATGGTTCACCAAACAAGTGTCGTCATCAAGCATAGCATAGGGTGTGACAAAGGATTGTGACATGGCATGTAAGCATATCAATCGAGCACAAGCAAAGAAATCATGGGGATAAGTATGCAATTTTGAGGTAGAGATGCAAATATGTTTGACAAGTGAACAAGCATCTACCTCAAGATCATAGCAATCATGCATAAAGAACTCGACAAATGGTCGATGGTAGGCATAAGAAACATTCACAACACCAAATAAAATGAAGTGTCTAAACACATGGAACAAGTGTAAGACAATCCAAGCATAACATGCATAGGGTGTAGTGAAGATAATGTGGCACTCAACACAATAGAAAGAGCAATTGTTCATCATGTGCGAGGCAATCAAGTCAAACGTGTAGCAATCAATGGGACACGACATATGTGAAGTGATGACATTGTTGCAACCAAACATATGAGAGGAGCATGTAATCCAAGAATTGGATGCAACCCACAAGGCATATATATCATGATGCATCGAATGGTGAAAATGACAAGTCAAAGCAATATCTCTAACATGTGTGCAATCAAGTGGTCCAATATGAACAAGAAGTCTCATGGTGCAAGCAACGGAAGTAGTATGATCCGCAATATCCATACTCAAGAAAGATGTCACCTTGAAGGCGTGTCCTTGTGCATTCTTCACAATGCCGAAGTGGTAGGAAAGGTGTTGGAGAAGTGAGTCGTGGTCGAATGTATGAGGCTCGCTCTCAAGAGCTCGAATGGTCAACTCATGTGAAGCGAAAGTCGACACAAGGTCCAAGTATCCTACACAAAAGAGACACAAACGAAAGAAATTGTGTGTGTGGTAAATGTACACATCATCCACCATGATGTGTATGTGCACGTGAGAGTTAGGACAAGATAAGCATCACTCAAAGAAATTTGATGCATGGTATAAGAACATGTCATCCATCATGAAAGAATAGTTATTGTGTATAACATGATGGGGATGCAAATTGAGCATACAAATATATGGGACATCAATATCATGTCCGTACATGGGGAGCATATTGTGCACATAAGTATGAGGATCATGCAATGGATTGGATGGATCAAAATCTCCTAAAATGTATGAGGAAACTATGGGGGTCTCCTCATGAGAAATAATGGAAACATCATACGGAGAAAATGGACAACATCCAAAACAATGCATATCCGAAGCTAGGTGGTCATGGCATGGCATATGACATAAATGATGCAAAGGGAGCATATCAATATCATCACAAGAAAAACAAATGCCAATAACCATGGGCTTTTCATCTATGCCATAAGTGCAAATTGGGTTAATTTTAATGGCATATGCATAGTCACTACGATGATATTGCAAATATGAGATATGATTGATCTCATGCATAGCATATGACAAGTCAAGCGGATTGTCAAACATGATGTGACCTAGAGAATTATCACAAGAAATCCTATGTAACATAGCATCACAACTAATAGACTCCACATGAGAATCATCATACTCATCATAAATGGGCAAGAAATCATCACATAAGGAAGCCGCACTAGCATGAAGCATGGTCATAGGTTGATCAACATCATGCAAGCAATCAATGTCAAGAATGTCCACTAGTGGGACTAGAGCATCACCTTCACCTATTTTACCTTGTTCATTCCACTTAAGTGGTGTAGGTGAGGTGGGTAAGACCAAATGGTGGTCAATATCATCATCTTGATTGAACAATGTGGGGGTGCATCATATTCCACCATGGCCATCGTCTTGTCCAAAGGTAGGACGAAGTCATCGAGAATCGGCGCGTCATCATATATGGGACCTAACACCAAATGAGAAGACACAATAGAGGTAGAGGTTAAGTTGTTAGGAATCATAGTGGCATCACTCTCTTTATGTGGTGGTTCACTCACTCCCTCAAGGTAGGTGCACTCAATGTCACATATGGTGGAGTCACTCATCTCACTCAAGTGGTGGGGGTTGTGGCTCTCCTCACATGGGAATTGTGGCAAAACATCATATATCGGGCTAGTGGTGAAGTCACTTTCACTCTCAATATGGTGGCTAAAGTCACACAATTCAACATATGTCGCCGTGGTCGAAGGGAAAATCCCATGCTCAACCATCTTGTTGTCGTCGCTGTGGATGAAGGCCGAAGATGGCATATCACTCTCGCCTCCTAAGATGGAAGCATCCTCCGTGCTCGTCACCATGTCGCATGCCTCCAAAGCATGTTCCTTGATTGGCTCCATAGTCGTAGTCGTCGCAACACCGTCTTGAAAAAGAGTCGAAGTAGACTCGGCACCATCAATGCCACAAAGAGGGATGGCGATGAAGTCGAACTTGGGAGCATCGTCTTGGAGCTCGTCGGGCTTGGACATCTTGGTTGTACTATCCTCATGCTCGCCTTCTTGGAGCTTGGTCTTCGAGAAGTGTGCTTGGGGTGGAGAATCCTTGGCCTTCATGAGTTCTTGTTTCGCCTTGAGAGCACCAATGTAGTAGTCGTCGAGGGACTTGTAGTTCTCGAGGAAGAGAGTCTTGGAGATGTCGTTGTGCAATCCCATCATGAAGTGGAACTTCATCGGAATGGGGTCGTCCACGCCGGCTCATCGCAAGGCTTTCTTAATCTCCTTGAAGTACTCGTCGATGGACTTGGATCCTTGGGTGGTGTTCTCCAATTGGCATAGAAGTTGTTCCATGTAGGTTGGAGTCACGAACTCGTGCCGTAAAGCTCTCTTCGTCTTGGGCCAACTCATGTTGTAGGTCTCCGAAGGTGTGTGAAGCCACCATGTGGACGCGTAGTCGTGGAAGTTCCTTGTGGCGCACTTCACTTAATCTTTGGGAGGAACTTGATGTAGCTTGAGGTAGTCGTCCATCAAACGCTCCCACTCAAGATACTCCTCGGGTTCTTGAGTCCCATAGAAAGGAATTGCGTGGTCAATGTCGAGGTCGTAGTAGCTCGTGGAAGTCGCGGACTTGAGCTTGGGGAGCTTCTCTTGAGGTGCTTGTGGGCGAAGATGCCGTATGTCCGTAGGCAAAGATGCCTTGAAGTCGCTTGGCAAAGATGCCAAGGGAGATGGTGAAGTCGTTGAGCGGTTGTTGGTGTTGAGCTCTTGACCTTCACGTTCGTGATGGTGATGGTGTCGATGCCGATGTGACCTTGCCAGAGATGGTTTCTCGGAGGCATGTGCTCTTGAGCGTCTTCTTGGAGATGAGGAAGACCGCTTGTAGGACTTGATGAGGGCTTTGATCTCCTCCATTTGAGCTTGCATCTTGGCATCGGTGGAGTTGTTCGTGGCATCGAACTCGCCGTTGTTGTTGTAGACCGAAGATGAAATGCCTTGCCTATCCATCACAAGGCTCGAGCAAATATGAGTGGGAGAAAGAGAAGAACTATACCAAATGTACCTTGACCGACGTTGAAGATGGATCAATGATCACTCAATGATGTAACAAGGAAATAGCACAATTGGTACCAATTCTTGTCAGTTTCTCACACCTACACAAATAAGGCTTATGGTGGAGCTTGGTGAGGATAGTGGCACAAAAATTTGATGCGAAATGTTAGCAAGAGTCAATAATGTTGAAAGAGATTCACAAATTCGCAAGTGAAACAAGTAGACCAATAGCAATGAATGGCACACGGAAACGCACACACGGATAGATAAATGGGGTCGTGCAACCAAGGAATGAGCTCAAAATGTGGAATCCACGGAAAATGCTCTTGTTGCACAGCTCTAGAGAGACGCTAGCACGATTTCTCAATAGGCGGATACGACACTTGTGCACAACCTATAGGAGACAAAAATGCAACGACTTCTATCCCAAGTATGGTATGTATATGATGTTCCGGTGGTATGATCCAAGATGATCGGATATGACAATCTTATGCAATGTGGTATGATGCTATGGCACTTGCTTACGAGCTCTGTGTTCACTCTTTTTCTTTGCTTAAAAGCTTATTCTTTTTTTTATATGGCCACAATGCGAAATGCACAAACCAAGGTAGCAATTGGGTATATATGGGAACAAACTTGTGGCACAAGAGATGATATGATGATACCAATATGATATGGTATGTATGCAATGTATGGTGTAGATCACTAATGTGCACAAGTAACGTTGCTGGGAATACTCAAATGTCTAGTCTTGATAGGCAAGTGACGCAAAATAGGCTAGGGGTTATCAATGCAATGGCAAGGGAATATACAATGGAGGGATACCCCGATACCAAGATGATATGGAGGTTATCGTCCTTGGCGATGATGAGTGGCGATGATCTTGATGGAGATACCAAGATGATGGAGACTCGTCCCTAAGTAGCCGATACACCTTAGGAAACGGAAAAACCGCGAACTCAAAATCTCAAACGTCAAATGTCAAATGGTGGTAGCGGGAAAGCGGTGGTGGTTGCGGAAGCTCAATGGGATTGCGGAAATGCAATGATGGGTTTTGCGAGTAGGCAATGCGGAAATGGAGGGTGAGGTGGTGGACTATACACGGTGTCGGAGTTGGAAGCACGGTCCCTAAGTAGCCGAAACACCTTAGGAGACACAACTCACAACACTAACAAAATTGGGTTAAGTTGGGGTGGTGGAAGTGTATGGTGGGCAAGCCTATGCAGAAGTTATGGTGGTGGTTGATGAAGAAGCGACTGTCCCTAAGTAGCCTAAACACCTTAGGAGACTCAATCACAACTCAAACAACCTCAAATACTATGGGGGACAAAATTGATTAGGTTGCGGAAGTCGGTGGTGGTTATGCGGAGGTTGTGGTGGAAGCCCTAGGCAAAGATGCCAAAGTTACAAAACATTTGATGGAGTCAAATGGCGATGGTAGTATTTTTGTGGGAAGGGGGATGTCAAGTGCTTTTCAACGAGCTAAAGAACGCGAAAAACGGACTCCAGATGAATTAGTTATGGACAAAACGGTGAAACGGAACAGGCTGAGTTGCCAGGGGCCGGATATCCGGGGGTCAGTGTACAGAACCGTGCAGATTTTGCGCTCCAGGAGCCAGATGTCCGGCTTGGGCCCGGATGTCCGGCACGACGATTCCAGATCTCGTTTGGGGTGGAAATTTTGGAATTGGGGGCGGAAATTGATAATTTTGGGGGCAAAATTGGAGAGATTTTGTGGATGGAAATTGGGGAAAAGTGGATGAAAAGATAGATCTACCTGCAACACACGAAATCCGCGGATCGAATCCAACAAAACTTCATCAAACAAAACAAATCACAAAAAAATGGGGGCTATTTTTGTGGGGAATTTTTGAATTAGGGACAAAATCAATAAAAACTAGGCTAGCAACACAACGGGGAGGCTCCAAAATCGTGATCAACGTGGCTCTTGATACCAATATGATGTAGGGTGGGGACCCTAGGGGCCGATCTTTCACGAAAGGAGCGGATCCTGCGAAGAACACGAGGAGGGAAACGAGGGGAAAATCACAAGGGGAGCACAAGAGAACACTCAAACCAACAAGTATGATCACACATGCGCTAGATCCATGAACACAAAGGAAGATACAAGATCCAAAGTCAACAACGGATGATACATAGGGTAACCGGTTCTTCTCCATGAGGAGGTCTTGATGGGGCCGCCCAAGAGGGGGTCTTGATGTCCTTCTCCGCAAGGAGGTCTTGAATCCAAAGGGATCTTCTCCGAAGAGGGGCCGCGGTCTCTCTCATGGAGTAGATCCGATGTGGATGAGCAATGCTCTATCTCTAAATATGAGCTAAACCAATGCTAACCCTAAAACGTAGGTGGAGGGAGAGTATATATAGTCTAAGGGGCGAAGGGGTACATGGGCCACGGCCCAGGTGCGCTGCATGCAGGCAGGGGCGGATGTCCGGGCATCGGGCCAGATGTCCAGGCCTTCCCGAGACGCCGGATGTCCGGGCGCTGGGGCCGGATGTCCGGGCTCGCAGTGTCCAGCCTTGTTGCTCTCTGGAATGGCGGGGTCCGGATTTCCGGGCTGGAGGCCGGATGTCCGGGAGCTCGAGACGCGCCGGATGTCCGGGCTGGTCGCCGGATGTTCGGGCCCTATAGACTTGGCCACTGGCTCCTTTGCTGCTGGTGACACTTCCAGGGGCCGGATGTCCGGGTCCTGGGAGCTGTCTCCGTCTTCTTCCATCGTCGCTTCCATGCTTCCCTCGCGGATGGTGTAGTTGTTCCTTGGCGCTTGCACTCCTCCCCGTCGTCCGTAGTGTTTCGACAATACCTATGCATGCACATGAGAGGTGTGTCAAGTAGTATACCATCCTCGAAGGGGTCAAGTGAGCACGTGTAAAGGAGATGATTCACCTTTGGGTATGTCAAGTAGATGTCGCACGTGTCACTCGCCAAACGAACTCCATAGGATGCTCCACATCAAAAAGTCATTCCCTATGCCTCAGTCATAGGTTCTATAAAGTATTCTATGTTGTGTACCAGACCTATTGTGTACCTCACCTTAAGTTTGTCAAGAGGGTACAATAGTGATCCAGGAGCGGATCACTGGACAGCGGTCAAAAATATCCTTAGTGGAATAAGGAAATGTTTCTCGGTTATGGAGGTGACAAAGAGTTCATCGTTAAAGTTACATCGATGCAAGCTTTGACGCCGATCTGGATGAATCAAAGTCTCGATCTAGATACATATCGAAAGTGGGAGCAATTAGCTAGAGTAGCTCCGTGCAAAGCATTGTAGACATAGAAAATTTGCAAAATTCATACGGCTCTGAATGTGGCAGACCCGTTGACTAAATTTCTCTCACAAGCAAAACATGATCACTCTTTGGGTGTTAATCACATAGCGATGTGAACTAGATTATTGACTCTAGTAAACCCTTTGGGTGTTAGTCACATGGATATGTGAACTAATCACATAAAGATGTGAACTATTGGTGTTAAATCACATGACGATGTGAACTAGATTATTGACTCTAATGCAAGTGGGAGACTGAAGGAAATATGCCCTAGAGGCAATAATAAAGTTGTTATTTATATTTCCTTATATCATGATAAATGTTTATTGTTCATGCTAGAATTGTATTAACCGGAAACTTAGTACATGGATGACAAATGTATGTAAAGAGACTTGCCGGTAATGAGATTGAACTTACGGGATGTTGCATTACGGAACGAGTAAAGAGACTTGCCGGTAACGAGATTGAACTAGGTATTGAGGTACCGACGATCGAATCTCGGGCAAGTAACATACCGATGACAAAGGGAACAACATATACCGTTATGCGGTTTGACCAATAAAGATCTTCATAGAATATGTAGGAACCAATATGAGCATCCCGGTTCCGCTATTAGTTATTGACCGGAGATGAGTCTCGGTCATGTCTACATAGTTCTCGAACCCGTAGGGTCCGCACGCTTAACGTTCGGTGACGATCGGTATTATGAGTTTATGTGTTTTGGTGTACCGAAGGTAGTTCGAAGTCCCGGATTTGATCACGGACATGACGAGGAGTCTTGAAATGGTCGAGACGTAAAAATCGATATACTGGAAGCCTATATTTGGACATCGGAATGATTCCGAATGGTTCGGGCATTTTTCCGAAGTACCGGGAGGTTACCGGAACACCCCGGAAAGTATATGGGCCTTATTGGGTCTTAGTGGAATAGAGGAGAGGGAAGGGAAAGGAGGGAGGCACACCCCCCAAGCCCAATCCGAATTGGGAGGGGGGCCGGCCCCCCTTTCCTTCCTCCCTCTGTCCTCCTTCCTTCCTCTCCTACTCCTACTTGCAAGGGCTCCTACTTCTATTAGGAAAGAGGAGGAATCATACTCCTGAAGGGAATAGGACTCCCTCAGGGCGTGCCATAAAGAGGGTCGGCCCTTCCCTTCCTTCACTCCTTTATATACGGGGGAGGAGGACACCCCATGGACACACAAATTGATCAGTTGATCTTTTAGCCGTGTGCGGTATCCCCCTCCACCATAACCCACCTCGATTATATCGTAGCGGTGCTTAGACGAAGCCCTGTTTCGGTAGCAACATCATCACCGTCATCACGCCGTCGTGCTGACGAAAATCTCCCACGAAGCTCTACTGGATCGTGAGTTTGCGGGACGTCATCGAGCTAAATATGTGCAGATCGTGGAGGTGCCGTACATTTGGTACTAGGATTAGTCAATCGTAAAGACGTACGACTACATCAAACGCGTTGTCATAACGCTTCCGCTTACGGTCTACAAGAATATATAGACGATACGCTCCCCTCTTGTTGCTATACATCACCATGATCATTCCCCAACATAGTCAAAGAGAATTTTGGGACGCTGAAACTGAGAGAGTATGTATAAACGTAATGCTTAATTATCTAGTGTCAAAAACGTTTTAAGTATGAGACGGAGGGAGTACCAATCTATCTTCTACTCTAAAATTCTGATTATATACGTAGTAAAAACCACCACAAACAGACACCTTTCAACCATGGGCGAATTAACTGACTTCCATTGAAATCCAGTGGCTCTGTTTTTCATTTCAGACAGGGGACTTATGTCCACTCAAATTTGATTTTGGGATCCAAACAAATATTTTGAAAAAACAAAAAGATGATTTAGAATTATTTGAAGTTGTGTGCACCCCCAAGATTAAAGAGACACTTCAAGTTAGTACAAACTTGAGTCACTTATTTTGAGCCGGTAAGTTTGAAACAAAGTTGATGACATTTCAGAAATTTCATTGAAATTGTGCACTGAAATCGAAAACTAGTCACACAACACTCTCGAACACCATACGAGCAGAGATAGAAAACACAAGACACATCACGCATCTCAGGAAACTCACTCCCTAAGCATCGATCACTAGTTCACTACCCACTCAGCAGCTTCGATCCGGCGTGCAGGCAAAGGACCACTCTCTGGTTCGGTCGTCCCATCCATGCATCTCTCAGGCGACCTGGACCTGGATGGTCTTGGGCTTCTTGGGCTCTGGCGGCGGCAGCTTCTGCACGGAGACGGTGAGCACGCCGTCGCGGCAAACGGCGGAGACCTTCTCCATGTCGGCGTTGTCGGGGAGCACGAACTTGCGCATCAGCTTGCCCATGCGGCGCTCCATCCGCAGGTACCTGGCGTCCTCCTTCTCCTCCCTCCGCCGCTCGCCGCTGATCACTAGCACCCGCTCGTCCTCCACCTGCACCTTGATGTCGCCGGACCCCAGCCCCGGCATGTCCACCACGAACGCGTACGCGCCCGGCAGCTCCTTCACGTCGGCCGGGGTGGCCGCCATGGCGCGCGCGTCTCGGACGTAGGCACGCGTCGGCGTCGGGCCCTGCTTCTCGCCGGCGGCGTTGCCGGGCCCGCCGGCCTCGCCGTCGGGAATGTCCAGCAGGTGCTGCAGCGCCGCCATCAGCGGGGTCTCCAGCCCGAACATCCTGCCCTCCATTCTCGCTCGCTGCTGACCTCCGAGCTCGATCGGTCGGTCTCCTCGGATTGGACTGCGTTGGATTGTCTGCTGATTTTTTAATTTTTTTTGTGGAATGCCTTGGTGATGATGCGACGGGAGGAGGAGGGAGTTTATATCGGTGACGTGGGGCGGGGAGTCCGGATTCTGGAAGGTGACGGAAGCTTCTGAAACTTGGTGGAACGCGCGGGATGCGGCGACGCGGAAAGTTCCAGAGCTCCATCACGGTCTTTCTTTAGGAGCAGAGACATTTTCCTTTCACTTTTATTTTTGGAAAGATGATCCGTTCTCCAGAAACTTCTCCAATCCTCCCGTGCATATCTGCGATCACTGCTGGTTTGTGTCGAATTCAGGGACTAGGAGCATCGCAACATGGTCAGGAACAAACTCGGATAAATGTCAGTCACCTCAAAATAACGAAGATGTGTAGTAACAAAGATTTAGGGCAAGACAATGCTCCACACTCTTCGTGTATATACAAATAATAAAAGCACAAACAATTTTTTTTTATTCCGGATGCCGTGGTAAGATCTCAATTGTTTCTTTCTCTTTTAAAAAAGTTTATCAAAATTGTAAGCCGAAAAGCACAAAAAATGGCAGAAACCAAGTCACTGATATTTACAGGTTACAGGATCAAATATCTCAGATCGACCATCATGAAGCCTGCGCCGACTTCCCGGTGCTGCGCCCTCTGAACCCAACCACGCTCAGCTTACTTCCCACCTTATTCAGAGCATCCCCCTTCCCACCCTCCGGCCTGGCTCTGCTGCTCTTCCCGGCCTTCTCGCCGCCCTTGCTGCTCCCAGCTCTCACCGGCTTGGCCTTTCTGGCCTCTGCCAGCCTGGCCTTCGGCGGGTTCTTAGACGGCGAGTGCTTCCTGGACGAAGATGGCTGGCTCTTGGTCGACGACCGCTTTCTGGTCGAAGTTGTGTCCTTGACGGCGACCTTTGGTGACCTTCTCGACAGTGTGACTCCCCTTTTGTTACCCTTCTGGCTAGCAACTCTCGGAGCATCTGAACTCCTTGCCGACCTACCCCTCGGAGCATCTGAACTCCTTGCCGACCTTGCAGAAGTCCTTCCCTTGGTGCTTGGGTTTTGAGAGTTGGCGGAATCCCTCCTGACATTGCTAGTTGTCAGCGATTCTAAGCTCTCGTTTTTCTTCATGGCATCCTCGATCCTTGTCGCTAAACCCACATCTTTCTTTGCGACAAGGCTTGTAACTTTCCCTGCATCAGGCGGGAAATGACAATACGTGAGTATCAGCATGAAAGGTGGAAACACGTAGTACCTGCTTCTTTACCCAAAGACTACCCAGTTACAAGTACAGTTCACAGTTACAAGTACAGTTCACAAATCTGTCAGATTGCCACAAATAACATATCTTTGTTTGACCATCTCCCATCATCTCATTTCTAAAAAATACTAAAAAAAAAACTGCAGACCATTGTCCGATATAATACACTAAAATCAGAAGTTCCTACTAACTGCTGCCATCTCTTTCTCTAGATTTGCAAATCATGATTAGACTCGGCTAACATTTAGATGATTAGTATATCTGATTACTGCATGCAAACTGAAATAAGAATTTTAAGAATTCACAGCAGAGCATGCATGCAAATTTTATACGTATTACGTATGTAAGGTTAAGAGAGTTCATAGTGTGTGCAGTGGCTCCCATACAACAAATGAAAACGATTATGTGTCTGTTCCAGGTTACAGCAAAGAAGTGATTAATACCTTTGGCTCCCATACGCGCTGTTCTCCCTGTTCTGTGGAGATAATCAATCTGTAGTGCCAAAAATTTCTAGAATAAGAATCCTTGAGATTTTTGTGAATTTATTCACAGCAGAAATTAAAGAAATATGCAACTAAGACGTACAGAGTTTTTTGGGAAGTCAAACATGATGACATGGTCAACCTCCAGGTCTAGTCCTCTAGCTGCCAGATCAGTGCAGACTAATGTTGGGCAATCACCCTCTTCATTCCGGAACTTGTTTAGGTTCTCAACTCTACAAAAAGTTAAAGCTAGAAACAGTCAGCATAATTCAAGTAAAGTTTTGCAAATTTTCTTCTTCTTT